>NW_027179682.1:475000-497500 GCF_036669935.1 Montipora foliosa | reverse complement strand
TTTCGGTTAGTTCATTATATCGTCTTTTATCTTTTTCTTGTTGCTTTACGTAACTAGTTGTATTTGCTGTAACGTTTTATTTTTCAGTTTCGACCCGCGTTGTTTGTACTACCTCTGTAAATAAATATTAGTTTGTCATGGATTACGTGGTGTTGGAAAGACGTGACTAGATAGTTTTGGTGCTTTAGGTAGTTACACAAAATGTTTTTACAATTTTTGTCAGAGTTCCGAATTAGTCCACCAAGGATACCAGCCGGCATATCCGTATGCTGTGGGATAGGGGTTTAGCCAAACACAGTTAGGAATTCCACCCGAGAGTCGTCTGTTGTGGCTCATTAAACCCGGTTCTGCTGGATAGAAGAAACTTTTTATTCCAAGAATTTCATCAATTAGTATAAAGTTCATAAATTATCATGTTTATTGACTAACTGAACTAATGGCCGCTCCTACTACAACGAAGCGCCAATAAGTCATGTGACCGGAAGTATATGTTACACTTTCCCACCGAGGCTAACTGGTGATGACATAGGGGAATGAAAACCTAAATCAGTAACTGAAACGGATAAACGAATAAATGCAAAAACGTAAGTTGCTAGTTCCTTTAAACAACTCAACATGGAAAAGGAGGAATCTACAAAGTCAGTTACAAGTTAACCCTGTCAGGGGGCTTTACAGTTCGGCCAATCCTGGTGCTGTACAAGCTCATTTCTGGATGCGCGTTAATCGACGATCGTTCTGGTGATGTAGCAACCGCACCCCCCTCACTGGGTGATGCGCACTTATTAGGAGTGGCAACTTCTGTCGCTGACATGACACCTTCCTCATCACGCTTCATTAAAGAAGTAGACTCGGGTTGTCTGAGAAGGTGTTTCCTGTTCCTTCGCAAGGACGTTCCTGACTCAGTTTTTACGACTTACGATCGAGGAGTGGGCCATATATCAGTGACAACCGCGGGAGCCCAGGATCTATTCTCTCGCACAATTTACATTTTCCTCTGGGTCTAGACCCTTCAACGGCTTCGCATGGCGATCATAATAAAATTGTTGCCGTTGCTGAGCAGCCACTAGCTTTTCACGTGCATTCAGTGTAACCTGTGGTCGGAGCAGTTCTGCCGTTGTTGGCAATTTGGACTTCAGACACCCACTGTTTAGCATCTGCGAGGGAGAGATATTATCTGCCACCAATTCATCCGGGACCCCATGTCTGGCAAAGATGGATTTTAAATTAACCACGACAGAGGAAGTAGTCTTAGACGAAAGTAGAAATTTATTTTATCAAACGAGTTGATAAAGGTCGAATAACCACCGTGAAAGATTTGGAAAGCTCACGTTTCGACCGTTAGCCCTTCGTCGGAGCTCCGACGAAGGGCTAACGCTCGAAACGTCAGAGCGCACACAGGAAATTCTTTCCTCTAAATTCGAAAATGTCAGCTCCTAGCTTTTGCCAGGGTCTTCCAGGAACTTCATGGGGAATAAGTGGCTCCTTTTGATAGTTCCTTCGCCACTCTGAACACTTGCTGCAGCGGGTGATTGTATCCTCAATGTCTCTTGACATACCAGGCCAGTACATTACTTCACGTGCACGCGTCACGTGCATGAGCCTTACTCTTTTCAATCCCTTGATGACTTTCGTGAAGCAATGCCAGAATTTCCTTGCGCATACTCTCCGGGACTATAAATTTTTCTCTCAAGGAACATGAGACCCTCTGCTTCATGCACTTGGTCTCTCACATTCCAACAGGGATGAACCGCGTCAGGAACTCTTTTCCTCTCTGATGGCCACCCGGACTGTGTTAGTTGCTGTAACACCATGAGACAATTATCAGTAGTTTTCCCGAATGCAGGGCACTGTTTAAGACCATGCCGGCCACCACATTTGGAGCAATTAAAGTGAGTCCGATCAGGTTGTTTAGAACTTTTAGAAACTGCTAAAACTTGCTTTTCGGTTGACTGACCCCTGATTTCCTTGAGCTGACTCTCGGTAACTTCTGGGGAACGACAATGAGATAAAGCCTTGTCTAGAGTTAATTTGTCCACATCGATGCGTAGCAATTGGCTCTGAACTTTCGCATCTCAAATTCCAAACACTAGACGATCCCGGACCATTGTACCAGTGAATTCAGTGTACTCACAGTTTTTGATCATTCTCTTGAGTTCTGTGACGAATTGATCTACAGTTTCCCCCTCCTGTTGACTCCGATTCCAAAACTTAACAAAGTATTCTTCCGAGGACTACAATAATCATCATATTTCGTCAGCACCAAACCAATCTTTTTCTTATCCTCCTCCCCCTCAAATTCAAAGGTGTTAAACTCCTCAAGACCATCCTCCCCGATACAATGAAGCAGAATAGCAACTTGGATTTCTTCATCCATCCGATCAGCTTCTGTCGCCTTCAAGTACAGCTCAAAACGCTGCTTCCAACGCTTCCAATTTTCACTAGTATTTCCTTCCAAACTTAACGGGCTTGGGGGCTTGAATTGTTCCATTATCACTCTTTTACCGCTGCCACCATATCATGTTTATTGACTAACAGAACACAGCACGTACAAATATGGCCGCTCCCAACAACAAAGAAGCGCCAATAAGCCATGTAACCATGTTACAAGGTGGGTGGTCAACACTTCCTGTACTGGCCTTCCTTAAAGTGGTCTAGCTAACTTCTGTTGTTTGTGTGTGCTGAAATAAGTATGATGAAAACCAGTCATTTACAATGCCTCTGACTCCATAGTGATTTAATTTACTAAATATAATTACATGATCAATTGCGTCAAAAGCTTTCTTAAATCGATAAAACTACCACATGAGAACAGTTAGTTGTCCATTACCCCTTGGACAGAGTTAACGTTAACAATGTCAAGTATTGCATGTTGATTAGAATGATTATCACGAAAGCCGTATTGTGATCTGCATAGAATATCTTTTTATCAATAAATGTTTTCAATCTATTAAACATTATTTTCTCAAAAACAAGATTGAAGTTAGATAATAAAGAAATAGTTCTGTAGTTAGTTGGTTCAGTCTCTTCATCATTGTATACAGGAATTACTTACGCATGCTTTAATTTTTTAGGGATACATTCCAGAGGTAACTGATAAATTCATTAATTTTGGCATGATAGAATGTGTCTGGCAAGTCGAAGAATTCGATTTGGACAGGAGTAAAAACCATGAGCCTTATTTAATGGGAGTGAGAGTATCTCCCTCTCAATTTCAGTTGCTGTGACTAGATCAAAAAAGAACATAATTTTGGCATAAATAGTCACGATTAGATCCCGGGGGAAGGTGAGGGGGGAGTACTTCCAGAAAAATTTGGTGGGGGTGTGCGGCAGGCTTCCTGAAGCCCTTACCTTATTTCAGACCAGAATCTGTGATTTTCCCTACCCTATTTCAGACCTGATCAAAACTTTGATACCCTATTCCAGACCTGACCCCTAAATCAATACCTTATTTCAGATGTCTTATAATCAGTTCCCTGGGTCAGATCAATCTTAAAGGCAATGCTTATACGCTTTCATTAAGTAGGATACAACACTGTACAAAGTTTCGAGCTTAAGATTCTACACTATAAATACACTATTGTTTTATCCTGAATCTGCTGTTTGGTAGAGGAAGTGAGAGATATGTCATCTGCAAAGTCCAATTCATCAAGTTTGGATGTAAACCTCCACCTTATGCCGTTCTCATTATTTCCAACTGTTCTTCTCATTACCCAATCCATTATGATCAAAAACAAGAATCCAGACATGTTGACAGACACGTAAACAAGATGTTTACTCTTATCGACTTCCTTATTCCACATTTGATCCAAGCCGGGCTTTGAGAGTTGCTTTGCTCTCCATCGGGACAATGTTTTCAAAGGAGCATGTTTATCTAGAACTTTACTGACGTTAGAATGTAGAGAAAGAGCGATTTTGTTCTGTGGTGACAACAGTAGCCCAACTAATTTCTGCGAGCTCAGCGAGACCATCATTTTCGGAGGAGTGTTATTTTCATATATACAGTTGCAGTCTTGATGCTATGAACAATACAAAATTGATAGTGGCCACTTATATGTCAGATATAATATTCCCACTTTTAAAGATGCTATCAAGCTTATGAACAAAAATGCTATCAATAGATGTTGCAGAATTATTTTACAATCGAGTTCGTTTATCAATTGTAGGAATGTGCATAACTTTGTGAGGAAATAAGGAAATTATGTGCATGACTACAAGTTTCAGCTGGAAGGAGGTTTATATTGAAGTCCCCCATAATAAAAACGTATTTATTTGAAACGTTAAGCTTTTCCAGTACTTCCTCAAAATAGTCCAAAAATTAATGCAGGGAATTATGCTGTCTGTATAACACACCATAAATAATGTTTGGATGCCCAGGAAAATGACACATAAGTAGATACATAATTAGATTCTGAGTTTAAAAACTAAAAATAGAGCTAGCATGTTACGATCCATCTATAAAATGGGTTTATGGCGAGGTGTAAAAGGTGTATACGTTCTTTAACCATTCTTCCCAGAGAAGGTAGTATTACAGGAAACTATAATTGATCCTGATACAGCTTGACGTTACCTTTACTCACTAAAATATCACGTTCCAAATAGATGGCAGGGAGCTATTTAATAACAAAATCAAGGCGTCGCACTTCAAAATTTTTATAGGTCTGAAATATTGGAAGGAACTGTAAGTACTTAATTAATTAACCAGAAATCTACAATTTTGTGATTAAACACGTGTCTGCCTCTAACTGTTCTTATCAAGAATTAAGTTATAAAATATGAAGTCGACTGTTAAGCTCTCATACGAAATTAAAAAACATACAGCAAAGATCCACTGTTCTTTCCGCCACTACTTAATACAGAAGAAAAGTGAAGAACGTTCAATTAAAAAGTCTCGTTACAGTTAGATGACACCACGAAATGTAGATTATGGTATTTTGATTTATCCTTGTCAGAATTTTCCTTATCTTTTCAAGACAATTTTCCATTAGTGCACTTGTAACAGAAGCAAAAATAAAACTCTTTCTTATCGCTTATTCGCCAATTCAGATTTCCAAAGTGCAGCCGATACTTGGATACTTGGTTACTCACATGGGGTACAAACCAAGCACTTCACATTACACTCCAATCGGTTAAGTCTGTTCAAATATAAGTGCTTCACGGCCAAGGTTTAAAAAACGTAATCCTTCCTTGTACTTGTACATGTTCATTGCCGTGACTTTAAAATCTTCAGTTCCCACGGCCTGCTCCCGTCTGACCTTTTAGCTCAGTCGGTAGAGTAGCAGTGATCTAACCAGAAGGTCGTGGGTTCAATTCCCACCCTGGTCATAGTTTTTCTCTGTCCTTGTGTGGGCCCGTTTCCATTAGTGGGGCTTAACGCTCACATGGTTCATCATATGGGGTAGACACGAAGCACTTCACATTACACTCCAATTAGTTAAGTCTGTTCAAATATAAGTGCTTCACGGCCAACGCTTGCAAAAACGTAATCCTCCCTTGTACTTGTACATGTTCATTGCCATGACTTTAAGATCTTCAGTTCCCACGAACTGCTCCCGTCTGACCTTGTAGCTCAGTCGGTAAAGCAGCGGTGATCTAACCCTAAGGTCGTGGGTTCAATTCCCACCTTGGTCAGAGTTTTTCTCTGTCCTTGTGTGGGCCCATTTCCATTAGTAGGGCTAACACTCACATGGTTCATAGGGGGTAGAAACCAAGCACTTCACATTACACTCCAAACAGTTAAGTCTACTCAAAACACTTAGCTGCCCCTATTGTATATTCAAGCTTCACTTTTTGAATGGAAAGGTGATGTATTCTTGGATTTCCCAATGAAGGTTGCCGCTTGTTAATAAGGATCCAACTGAATAAGGATCATACAAACCAAAATATTAAATCGGTGGAAGGAGATGAAAGGTGCACTCTGAACTTCAGACTTTTTCGCCCTTCAACATCCAAAGAGTAAAATTGCATTTTCAGTTGTTTTCGATAAATGCCAAGGAGGAATCAATTTACTTCTCGCAAAGAGGAAAAGTGGAGAAGCGAAAAACAGTATCCGGATAAGAACTTATGTTGATAAAGTACTGCAGACACAACCCATTGATGAAGTCGTGTTGGGAAAATAACCCAGCTCATATTTGTACCGTTTTGCTAAAACATTTTTGTGCCATTGCTTTTAACAGGGATCTGTCTAACAATAACTTGACGAGTCTTCCACTGGGGATTTTTGATAGCCTTACCAACCTGACCGATCTGTAAGGAGAAACTTTGTTTTATATGTTTGATTTGAAATTTTGGGAAGGAAAGCTCCAACAGCTAAGGGTGATGTATTCTTGAGTTTCCCAATGAAGGATGGTGCTTGTACAAGGATAAAGCTAGATAAGAGTCATAGCGACCAAAATATTAAATGGTGGAAGGAAGTGGAAGGAAGTGGAAGGAGGTCAAAGGTGCACTCTGAACTTGGGACTTTCACGCCCTTCAACACCCTTACAGTCAAATTTTGCATTTTCAGTCGTTTTCGACAAATGCTAAGGAAAGAGCGATTGATTTCTCGCAAAAAAATTAAAAATAAACAAACTACAATTGAATCTGGTGGGAATAGCATAAGAAATGTTGGCTCTGGGGAGAAGCAAAAATCGTACATAGATAACCTATGGTGCCAAAATACTGCAGGTGCAAACCCATTGATAAAGTCGTGTTGAGAAAATTAACCCAGGTCAAACGTAATATCGTTTTCCAAAAAGAATTCTGCGGTGTTGTTATTAACATGGATCTGTCTAACAACAAGTTGAAGAGTCTTCCAATGGGGATTTTTGACAGCCTTACTGAGCTGTCTTCTCTGTAAGGAAAACCTTGTTTTATGCATTTGATTTGACATTTATGGAAGGAAAACTCCAACACCTAACTGGCACAAAGTAATTAGCATCTGTTTAAAAAAAAGGTTTCCCCTTCAATGTGGAGTTACGTTTGGGTAACCCACATAATCATTGTCAAAATAATTATTACGTAAACTTGTTTACTTCAGTTGTCTTCATAAAATTGACAATATTCACTCAAGTAGTAAAAGGGGTGACAAATTGTTGTGACATGGTGAAGGGTAGTACATATTAGTTGACGGCTATAATGACAACCCATTTGTTTGTTTGTTTGTTTGTTTTTTTGTTTTATTTCTGTTTTATTTCTTTAACTGGGTTGATCACGTGATTGTGCCAAGGTAAAAGGAAAAAGTTGCCCTAAATTTGAATCCATAACACAATTTCTCTATGGACAGGTTTATTCGATACAACAATTTAGAGGATTTGCATCGTCATTTATTTCGCAATTTGAACAAGCTAAGGATACTGTGAGTAACATTCATATTTCAGTGTTTTCTCGGCTAATATATTATCAAAACAGTGAAAGCAATGATATTAGTAAATTTGTTCCTGATTTCGATTGCAATTTGGAATAAATAGTAATATACAAATAAAAAACTTCGAGGAGTGCAATTTGCAATCTTTGAAAAGCCTGAAACCCTTATAGGCCGAATGCATGAATGGCGGCCAAAAAATTATTATTTTATTTAGATGCTAATTAGACTCACTAGCCTCGTTTGCATTCACAAAATACAAAAGAAATGTTGTTTGAAAGTGAGGCAATTTGCAATTTATTTTAATAACTATTAATCACATGTATATTAAAATACACCTGAAATTTTTCGAGATCCTGAGATTATCATCATTATGGTGAAGCAAGGCATGCGTATATCACAAATTGCTAAGATTGATTAGCAATTGGATGTTCACTTGCAACAAGGATTTGAAAGCTGAGTGTACCACATCATCGTTTTACCCGAATACCAAACTCCTGAATGTCGAAGGGATATTACGGATGTGCGTTTGACATGTTAACGATCGACCTTATGGACAAGATGGCGACGATCTCGTGGTGGATGATTAACAAGATGAGGTTGTGTCAGAAGCGGCATCTCATCTTAGCATAATGAATTGTTGATGACGATATTCACTCGGAAAATGCTGATTCACCTGTCTCATCTGTTTTTAAATCCTTTCGGCAAGAAATCGTGTATTCATACATACATACATACATACATACATACATACATACATACATACATACATACATACATACATACTTTATTAGTATTCCCCAGCAAGCTTTTCACTACTAAACGACAAGAGTAAAAAAAAATTAAATGAATAAAATTATGAAAAGTGTTCATCTCTAGCATGTGCATTTTCAACTTTTTTTAAAGAATGATGTTAAGAATATATATAACTGCTTAAAGTCTTTGTCTAAATTGTGCCAAGCATTAACTGCTTATATACTTAGAAAGATAGGAATTCCAAGCAATGAAATGCCACTTTAAGCGTATTAAAATCGGGATTAATGATCGTCGATTCTACCCAAAGAATAGCATCTCTGCAGGGTAGCATTTATTTGTCTCTGAGTGGTAATTCTTTAAAGAGACTCCAACATACTAAATGCCTTGGGGTGCATATAGATGCGCGGCAGAGAGGTCTGTCTATCTGTTTGTGTTTCATTTTTCCAAATAAAGGACTCTATTTCGTTCAGCAAATATCGGCATTTGATTGTGTACTATAAGCTGAATGTGTGGTTCATTCTTTTGTGTTTTTTTATTATTAACAAAATTTTTGAACAACTAATCTCTTTCGATGCCGTTCAGACTTTCTTTGGAAAGTTCGCTTCTCAAAAACCGGGATAAGATTATTCCTCATTTTCATGTTCCTTTTTTGATGCTGAATGGGAACAAACTGGTCATTCATTGTTACGAGAAGAACCCATTGTTGTGAGCTCCGAATCCCAAAGGCAACACAATGGTCCTTAATGGGTAATTTGGGAATGATTGTTGTTAATAGTGTGTTCCTTTATCATCCTGAAGGGCATTTGTTCCTACTGATCATGAGTCGTGCGTTCCCAAAAGGCTTTATCGTTCCGTTTGAGACACTGGGAACGTTTGTTCCGTGTACTTATTTGCTATTGCACTTTTTTTTTCTTTTCTGAACTTTTCCTAAGAAACGATTGTTCTCTACAACTACTACTACTACTACTACTACTACTACCACCACCACCACCACCACCACCACCACCACCACCACCACCACTACTACTACTACTACTACTACTACTACTACTACTACTACTACTACTACTACTACCACTACTACTACTACTACTAGCTACAACTACATAGCAATAAACTGCGAATTGAAGATGGCGTCATCAATGTTTTATGCCGGGTACGCGGTTAACGGAATCAGAACTGTATTCGAACTGCAAAAGTTCTGGTAGCTGGCGACGCGGTATGCAGAATGTAATAAATTCAAGTTAAAGTATTAATTTATTCAAGTAACAAATAAATTGCAAATTCAAGATGTATGCCAATGTGACCAGTAATATATAGATTTCGCGAAGCCTAAAAGCGGAGCTCCCGGCTTGTTTATTTCTACTTGCTGTAGGATTAGTAAAAATAAAAGGCTTTGGAACTGTCCACCTTTTGGTTTTCCTGGATATTGCTTAATTTTGTAACATTTTCTTCGCTGCCTAACTACTGAATTCCACGGAAGTAGTATATCATGTATGATTCAAGCCCCTTTTTTGCGCAAAGGAATTTGGGGAATTGTGGATGGTTGCTAGGGGCGTTGCCAAGGACGCGTTTAAATGTAGGCATCTGATTGGTTCGTTGTAACGGGATCATATTAGGATTATCAAAGCTCTAATACTTTGAATAATTATCCAGCTGGCTCACGATTGGTCGAGAGGAAATTTGATTGACAGACCGTGGGAATTGTTCAGGGGCGTGGTCGTGAGCGTTCCGTTTTTGTACACGTTTAAACGGACGAACCGTTTTAGGCGTTTCCTTAGGGGTTTTTTAGGTCCCAGACCCCATTGGGACACCTCTCCCCAATAAGGAAGAAAAGGTCCCAGACCCCCTCGGATAAAAACACAAAACACACAAGAAAATCCAACCAGAACAGATTTTAATGGAAATTCGAATTTGGGAAGGACATACAAACCTACGTGAGGTGGGACATTCCAAATTTAAATCATGAAGTCACAGACATGTGACATCTTCCTTTTGCGGACTCTCAGGAAACAGGTTGGGGTGTTTTGCGTAACCATGCCGGATACAAAGATAACAGTCAGAAAATTCAAACTATGACGTCACATGGGTCGCCGCTTCCTGTGTTTCAAAGCAGTAATCTTTGTAAGTCTACAACGTCTGATGCCTCCACTGAACCACAAGAGTATCAAGATATGCCTGCATATCAAATGACTGGTACAAGCTCACCAGGTCTTGGACTATATCAGGGAAACTTTCAAGAACCTGAATTACAGAATAATGGTTCCATGGGAAAATGTGTGATGAGTTTCACAACTTGCAGTGGGAGGTGGACTGGTGCCTAACCTCGTCCCGGTTTACGACCGTTTGGGATAAAATTGAAACTGTCTTCGGGCAGCACTCGGGGGGCATCGGTCGAGTCCCCTTTGACCCCGCATCCACTGCACAAAATGGTAGCACTCCACCATGGGGCAGTGATGATGCAGCGGATCTTGATCGCAACCGCAGGAGTCACATCACTACTCAGTCTCTTGGTGCCCCTCACGCGCACACCCCTTAACTATTTAAGAACCCTCCAATGACATGCTTCGTGCAATCAATTTTTCTTTCATCTTTTCAATATTGTCTTTGTCCGTAATCTGTTTTTGCACCCATCGATCATGAAAGGGTACCATATGATGTTGTTCTACTGGGGGAAACATCATCTTGCACTCTTCACGCCAAGAGTTTAGAATATCATTTCTGTTGACCGATACTATGACTGCCTTTACACACGCATCAGTTTCTTCTGCTCTATGAAGCTTTGAGTAACGCTCCTAAGCTTGATTTTCATAGATTTTCCAGAACGCTGCGATTATATCCTCACGCAATGGAAGGCGACATTTCTTTCTTTGGAGATGGCGATCATGTAGCTGTTGCTTTTGAACTCGAACCATTCTTTGAAACGCCGAGCAGCGAGAGGTCACTTCATCTCCATCCACCAAGTTTGTGCTAGGAATCCTTTCGAGACAGTCCCGTGTCTTTTTTCTCTTTTAAAAAAGATTTCTTGACACCTCATTGTAGAAATGAACGTTTCTCATCTTTGGGTTACATGGAAAAAAATGGCGGAGATCCGTTCAGCAGGCGACCATGGTGTAAAGAGAGGGTAAAGAAAGGAGGGTCGTGAAATATATAGAGATGTCGCGTACGGGATTGGCCGAGAGGGGATGACATCACACACGGGGATTGGTTGAAAAGGATGACGCCACAGGGACCCAGACCCCTCACGTTAAAAAATGGAAACGAGGCCATCTTTAATCATTTAAAACAAGACAAAAATAGGGTTTTTCTTACAAATGAAACGATTTAATTAGAAATAAAAGAGCTATTGACAATCGGGAACGTGGCTGGCGGCCTAGTGCTGAGCCTCGTCTCAGTTTATTCAAGTCCGTGTCCATAGGTCATTATAAGCAAAAATACAAAAGTCAAACAAGTCCTAGTCTCTGGGCGCGTTGCGTATTCACAAAATAGGGAGGCCTGAGGACCCATGCTTTCAATACACAAATTCACAGTAGCACAAACAACGTTCTTTACTTTGCACACATAAAAATCGTTCACTTGTCATCATCATTTTGTTCTTCTTCATCTTGCGTTGGGATGGGACCCTTTATCTGTAGCCTCTTCAACATCCATCGAATCCTCCTCCGTGAAACTATGTCGGGTTTTCATAACGTCTTTATGCACGGGGTCATGCTTTAGACGTTCAAACCACTGGAGACAGTGCAAGTACAGCCCTCGCAACTTTCTTCTGTAAACGGATAACAGGGCATTAAAAGCTTTGGCCTTAGCTATCGTTTCAGAGACCCCCTCCTTCAAGAACTTTTTGACTTTTTTGTCATAGGTTGAACTCAGTGACTCTTCCACCTTTTGGCACAGAGTTTCCCAGGGACCTTCAATCGGCGACAAAATTAGTTGAGACAATTGCCAACAGAGCACACTGGCAACGACACATTCATTGTTTGCAAAGAAAACTTGTCCAGAAAGTACGTTTCCGGGATACCCCTCCCTCCCCCACCCTATTCAATGTTGTACCGCCGTCGACAAGGCTCGTAGAAAACAGAAAAACACAACATTGTCCCGGGGGTGGGGGGGGGGGGGAGGGGGCCATTTGCGCCGCCGAGCTTGAAATCGACTCTAAAGGATAAGAGTGTCTCAACAATTTTGACGCCGATTGTTGGTCATCCATTTCCCTGTCACTAACGTCTTCATCCTCAGACTCGATGATCATATCCGAGTCCGAGTCCGAGTCCGAGTCTGTTTCTTCCTCTTTATCTTGGTTTCGCTCCTCATCTTCTTCACTTCTCTCTTCCTAGGCAGCATAGGGTGGTACTTCCTCAAATATGTCCCCCATGGTTGTGTCTCCCATACGCTCCTGGTCTATGCGTTTCCAACAACCTCGCCTCTCGTGACGGTCTCTGTTATAAGCTCGACTAAACGGTTTGTGGCAGTAGCATCAGAGATGTGCCATACAATCATCCAAAGGGATTGCTCCAAATGAGCATCGCGAGTTTGACGTCTGCTTTTATACCCAATGCGAGTCATAGGGACGAGTGACTCAGAATGAGCTACTCATTAGCCCTTGGAGTGACTGCCCCAAAATACTCATTGTGAGTGACGGTGCGAGTGACTCAGAATGAGCTACTCATCAGCCCTTGGAGTGACTCCCCTCCCAAAATGAGTAGGGAACACACTGAGGATAAGGGGGTGAGCGTTGCTCATTAGGGTTGCTTATGAGTTGCTCATTTTACTCATGGGTTGCTTGGAGTGACTCCCTTAATTTGGGTTACTCAGGGTTGCTCGGAGTAGCTCATCGGTTGCTCATTTTACTCACGGGTTGCTCACCATTCTGTTCCTAACGTTTGGGGGAGTTTCAGCAAGGGTTTCATTCGGTTTGAGGCGTGTGGGCTCTGTTTCGTCCGTTGAGCAAAGTGGGATCTCTCTGAGCTTGTTCTTCTTTTGTCGATGGCATAGCTTTTGTCTCTCCCTGATTTTGTTCTTGTTTTTGTGATAGTACTGTTTCGCATACGCCTGACACCGGGCTTTGTTTCCGTGGTAGTATTGTCGCCTCTTGGCTTTCGTCTTGTCCTTCTGTCCGCAGGCGAGGATCGTTTCTGCTGTCATTTCATCCACTGGCTTCGGTGGGTTTGCCACTCCATCGACCAATTTCCTTTGGGATGGTGTCTTTAGCCCCGTCTGGTTCAGTCCTTTGGCTAGGCTGTCGCGTTGGTCCTGTGTTTGCAACCGTCAGGACACAGGGTGTCTCCACGGTATAGGTTTGCGTTGTCACGACCGGATGTTGTGTCATGGTCGTTTCTCCTGCTCTCTTTTGGTCTCTCACTTTTTGTCGTGTCTTGTCCCTCCATTTCTTCTTGCGCTCCTTAACCTTGTCCGGTTTGTTTGTGTGCCCTCGTTTGAGTTGCTTGCGCTTGTTCCCTTTCTGGATTTTCACTTGTCGCTTCAACCTTTCGATCTCTTGAATCAGTGCTGCGAGTGTGGCCTCCAAGTGTTGTGGATACACTCTTTGGTAGATGGCACGCACTTCACTAAGTCAACAAAAGCAACCGGAGCTCAGTCAGACAATGTTGTCCTCTACGGTGGCTTCTCGTTTATGATGATCTTCGCGGCCGTTTCACCCTTTTATTCGTTCGTGCAAGAGTAAACCTAGGCTACACCTAGGATCCCTCAACCTTACCCCTAGTGTGCTCCCTACTCATTTTGGGGGGAGTCACTCCAAGGGCAGATGAGAAACGCATTCTGAGTCACTCGCTCCTATGACTCGCATTGGGTATAAAAGCAGACGTCAAACTTGCGATGCTCATTTGGAGCAATCCCTTTGGATGAGTGTATGGCACATCTCTGCTGCTACTGCCACAAACCGTTTAGTCGAGCTTATAACGGAGACCGTCACGAGAGGCGAGGTTGTTGGAAACGCATAGACCAGGAGCGTATGGGAGACACAACCATGGGGGACATATTTGAGGAAGTACCACCCTATGCTGCTTCGGAAGAGCGAAGTGAAGAAGATGAGGAGCGAAACCAAGATAAAGAGGAAGAAAAAGACTCGGACTCGGACTCGGATATGATCATCGAGTCTGAGGATGAAGACGTTAGTGACAGGGAAATGGATGACTAAGGTCCCTGGGAAACTCTGCGCCAAGAGGTGGGAGAGTCACTGAGTTCAACCTATGACAAAAAAGTCAAAAAGTTCTTGAAGGAGGGGGTCTCTGAAACGATAGCTGAGGCCAAAGCTTTTAATGCCCTGTTACCCGTTTACAGAAGAAAGTTGCGAGGGCTGTACTTGCACTGTCTCCAGTGGTTTGAACGTCTAAAGCATGACCCCGTGCATAAAGACGTTATGAAAACCCGACATCGTTTCACGGAGGAGGATTCGATGGATGTCGAAGAGGCTACAGATGCAGCTGTGGAGAGACGGAAATTTTTATGGAACAGGATGTTCCAACCGCGTCCCATCCCAACGCAAGATGAAGAAGAACAAAATGATGATGACAAGTGAACGATTTTTAGGTGTACAAACTAAAGAACATTGTTTGTGCTACTGTGAATTTGTGTATTGAAAGCATGGGTCCTCAGGCCTCCCTATTTTGTGAATACGCAACGCGCCCAGAGATTGGGACTTGTTTGACTTTTGTATTTTTGCTTATAATGACCTATGGACACGGACTGGGATAAACTGAGACAAGGCTCAGCACCAGGCCGTCACCCACGTTCCCGATTGTCAATAGCTCTTTTATTTCTAATTAAATCGTTTCATTCGTAAGAAAACCCCTATTTTTGTCTTGTTTTAAATGATTAAAGATGGCCTCGTCTCCATTTTTTTTAACGTGAGGGGTCTGGGTCCCTGTGGCGTCATCCTTTTCAACCAATCCCCGTGTGTGATGTCATCCCCTCTCGGCCAATCCCGTACGCGACATCTCTATATATTTCACGACCCTCCTTTCTTTACCCTCTCTTTACACCATGGTGGCCTGCTGAACGGATCTCCGCCATTTTTTTCCATGTAACCCAAAGATGAGAAACGTTCATTTCTACAATGAGGTGTCAAGAAATCTTTTTAAAAAGAGAAAAAAGACACGGGACTGTCTCGAAAGGATTCCTAGCACAAACTTGGTGGATGGAGATGAAGTGACCTCTCGCTGCTCGGCGTTTCAAAGAATGGTTCGAGTTCAAAAGCAACAGCTACATGAGCGCCATCTCCAAAGAAAGAAATATCGCCTTCCAATGCGTGAGGATATAATCGAAGCGTTCTGGAAAATCTATGAAAATCAAGCTTAGGAGCGTTACTCAAAGCTTCATAGAGCAGAAGAAATTGATGCGTGTGTAAAGGCAGCCATAGTATCGGTCAACAGAAATGATATTCTAAAATCTTGGCGTGAAGAGTGCAAGATGATGTTTCCCCCAGTAGAACAACACCATACGGTACCCTTTCATGATCGATGGGTGCAAAAACAGATTACGGACAAAGACAATATTGAAAAGATGAGAGAAAGATTGATTGCGCGAAGCATGTCATTGGAGGGTTCTTAAATAGTTGAAGGGTGTGCGCGTGAGGGGCACCAAAAGACTGAGTAGTGATGTGACTCCTGCGGTTGCGATCAAGATCCGCTGCATCATCACTGCCCCAAGGTGTAGTGCTACCATTTTGTGCAGTGGACGCGGGGTCAAAGGGGACTCGACCGATTCCCCTCGAGTGCTGCCCGAAGACAGTTTCAATTTTATCCCAAACGGTGGTAAACCGGGACGAGGTTAGGCACCAGTCCACCTCCCACTGCAAGTTGTGAAATTCATCACACATTTTTCCATGGAACCATTACTCTGTAATTCAGGTTCTTGAAAGTTTCCCTGATATAGTCCAAGACCTGGTGAGCTTGTACCAGTCATTTGATATGCAGGCATATCTTGATACTCTTGTGGTTCAGTGGAGGCATCAGCCGTTGTAGACTTACAAAGATTACTGCTTTGAAACCCAGGAAGCGGCGAATCCTTTTTAAATCGCGGAACAAGTGGTCGGCGTTCGCTGCTCTTTTTTTTTTTTGGCGGAGATTTAAGCGAAGAAAGTTTAAGTGAAGAAAGTCGCGAGAAAAGTGGAGGAAGGAGAAGAACAGTAAATTTCGATGAAGAACGCTGTTAAAGGCTGAGAGAAATATAGCGAGAGACAAATCACCTATTGACAACGATTCGCTTTCAGGTAAATGGTTTCCTTCTTAATGCATACCTCGCTGCCTCACATAATTTGTAAAACTCGCCAAAAAAACGAAGAAGTCGTGAAAATGTTTGCAATTCCCAAGTTGACAGGGATTCTGGCATATTTCAACAATCACATTTATAGGCGTTTTGTGTGAAATGGATGTCCAGTCGTGAGCTGCTTTGTTTGTCAGCGAAATGGCAATCGAGTAAGCGAATTGACTACGTCTTAGCTTGACTTTTTAATGAGTACGAATTTAATTTTTTTCATTCTAAACTGAAGAGAGAGGATGTAAAGATGATCAGTAAAACGGAAAATGTTGTGAAAGAGAATACTGTGCATGTCATTTCAGTTTTAGTTGTTGATTAAAATGGTTGGTTATGGTTTGCAAGGCTTGCTTGTTTACTGCTGTCAGCTCAGAGATGTTTGAATAGATACTGTACGGAACGTTGCAAACAAGACGGAACTCTACTTTGTTTTTTCTGAGCCCTCTATTGCAAATATTTGTAAAAATGAAACCGTTTTTCCCTTATCGGGATGTACCCTCTCCACTTTTTTTACCTTCGTTTTTCAACATTTCAATTTCATGATTTCCCGTTTGTATATAGTTATCTCATTAAACCGTTTGATTCGGAAAGAAAATATCCTGGGTCTCTGGTGTTTTTCTGACCGTGAGGGGCCTGGGACTCTGTGACGTCATCCCTCTCTCGACGCATGTGACGTCACAGTTTGAATTTCTTGACTGTTATCTTTGTATCCGGCATGGTTACGCAAAACACCCCGACCTGTTTGCTGAGGGTCCGCAAAAGGAAGATGTCACGTGTCTGTGACTTCGTGATTTAAATTTTGAATGTCCCACCTCATGTAGGTTTGCATGTCCCACCCAAATTCGAATTTCCAATAAAATCTGTTTTGGTTAAATTTTGTTGTGTGTTTAGTGTTTTTTTCCGAGGGGGTCTGGGAACTTTTCTTCCTTATTGGGAGAGGTGTCCCAGTGGGGTCTGGGACCTAAAAAACCCTTAAGGAAACGCCTGGAACGGTTCGTCCGTTTAAACGTCTACAAAAACGGGACGCTAACGACCACGCCCCTGAACAATTCCCGCGGTCTGTCAATCAAAATTCCTCTCGACCAATCAGGAGCCAGCTGGATAATTATTCAAAGTATTAGAGCTTTGATAATCCTTATATGATCCCGTTATGACTAACCAATCAGATTCCTCCATTTAAACTCGTCCTTGGCAACGCCCTTGCAACCATCCTCAAATCCTCAAATTCCTTTGCGCAAAAAAGGGGCTCGAATCATACATGATATACTACTACCGTGGAAATTTCACCTGAAAAACCGACTGATCGCATGAATCCCGAAGGGATGAGTGTGGTATCGGTTTTTCCAGCGAAATCTACTGTCGAATTCACCAGTTAGGCAATTAATTTTTCTTGAATCGCAAGACCTTTCAAAGAAAACAAGCAAATCCTCAGCAAGCGTACGGAACAGGAAAGAAGCCATTTCAGAGTCGACTGACGACTGACAAATGCCAGCGAATAGGAATCACGCTAAAATTAGAAATCACAGACGTACTATAGCTCGTGATGTGACAGATCGTCTTTGTAGGTTCAAGGTCAAACAAGGAGCTCTATTGATGTACTTCATTTATTTCACTTTATCTCTGGAAACGAGATCATTTACAATTCGCTGTATTTCATTGAAACACGCCAGCTTGACTTAGAACCAGAATCGGCTAGAAAGGACAAACTTCTAACAAGATCTCCAACAAATTGCCTGTACGTGCTGTATACAAACTGCCGAAAACACAAGCTGGTGATATTTCTCCTTATACTTTTATACTTGCGATTACATGTTTAGAACATAAGTGCAAAATTCTTGTCACTGTTGAGGCACATCGAAAAACAGTTAGGCAAGCGGAGTAAAAAAACCTCTTGTTCGCTCGCATTTTAAGGCCAAACAAACCAGCAACAGATCGATTATTTCTGTCCAAAAAGAGTACAGATGATTGTTATTTAATTCCAGTTAACAATAAAAATTCGAGTTTCGTTCCTGAACAAAGGAAAAAACAACTAAACGACGTTTTAGAAATATGCATCCACTTCGAATAACTCATCCGTACAAATAACAAACGGTTTAATGTCCAAGAAAAGAATTTGTGGAGTAACTTCCTCCACCAACTTTAAGCTATAACTGGTGTACCGTTTTGTCGTTCTCGTTCTCTTTCTCTCTTCTTTCGTTTCTGTTCTTCTGATATAGGCCGTTCAGACATCTTGCAACCTTAGTAGATTCGAAATTAAAAATCATAAGTCATACCAAAAACTGCAATTCAGAGCAAAAAGCAGCCCGAAGCAAATTAAAAATAAACACTCAGCTTTAAGTTTATACCCCTCCAATGCTTGACTTGAATAACTACAGCTATATGATGTTAAACCTGGATTGAAACTAGCGAAAAATGCAAGAAAAATATAGTTTCCAAACCATACCTAAACACGAACAGCATCGACTGTCAAGAACTTTGCTGACGAGGCATGGTTGTGTAGCCGCGCCGAGCCACAGAAAGAGCGCAAAGAATTAAGCTTCGTTCAGGTGTGAGTGTGAGTGTCTGACATGGCTTGAGCCTGAGATCCAATCAACAACCAGTCCTGGGTCAGTGGTCAACTTTTCCAAAAAAAGAGCTGACCTCGATAAGGTCTAACTTGAGCCCGCAATATGGTCACGTGATACTGGTCAGCGGATACGTTGTTTTGACAGGTGTCAATTAACCATAACATTGATGTCCAATATCAAAGATGTATGCTTTAAACTAGCTATAGTGTAAAGTGGAGTATTGCCTCCTCGATGAGCTCTAAACTTGAGCCCGTGATATGGTTACGTGATACTGGTCAAATTGCCATACTTGGAGGGGCGGACGGACGGACGTACGTACGGACGTTCATGACGTCATGGCTATAAAACCAAAATTTCTCACATCGATGGGTTACCATATTTTCTTAGCTATGGTCCTCCGCACGCGCCCGCCTTCGGCGTAACCATATCACTGGCTCAAGTTTAGAGCTCATCGAGGAGGCAATACTCCAGTTTACACTATAGCTAGTTTACAGCATACATCTTTAATATTGGACATCAATGTTATGGTTAATTGACACCTGTCAAAACAAGGTATCCGCTGACCAATATCACGTGACCATATTGCGGGCTCAAGTTAGACCTTATCGAGGTCAGCTGTTTTTTTGGAAAAGTTGACCGCTGACCCAGGACTGGTTGTTGATTGGATCGCAGGCTCAAGCCAGGTCAGACACTTACACTCACACCTGAACGAAGCTTAATTTTTCGCGCTCTTTCTGTGGCTCGACGCGGCTACACAACCATGCCACGTCAGCAACGCTCTTGACAGTCGATGCTGTTCGTGTTCAGGTATGGTTTGGAAAATATCTTTTCCTTGCATTTTTTGCTAGTTTCAATCCAGGTTTAACATCATATAGCTGTAGTTATTCAAGTCAAGCATTGGAGGGGTATAAACTTAAAGCTGAGTGTTTATTTTTAATTGGTTTCGGGCTGCTTTTTGCTCTGAATTGCAGTTTTTGGTATGTCTTAAGATTTTTAATTTCGAATCTACTAAGGTTGCAAGATGCCTGGACGGCCTATATCAGAAGAACAGAAACGAAAGACGGGAGAAAGAGAACGAGAACGACAAAACGGTATACCAGTAATAGCTTAAAGTTGGTCAGGGAGGAAGTTACTCCACAAATTCTTTTCTTGGACATTAAACCGTTTGTTATTTGTACGGATGAGTTATTTGAAGTGGATGCATATTTCTAAAACGTGGTTTAGTTGTTTTTTCCTTTGTTCAGGTATGAAACTCGAATTTTTATTGTTAACTGGAATTAAATAACAATCATCTGTACTCTTTTTGGACAGAAATAATCGATCTGTTGCTGGTTTGTTTGGCCTTAAATGCGAGCGAACAAGACGTTGTTTTACTCCGCTTGCCAAACTGTTTTTCGATGTGCCTCGACAGTGACAAGAATTTTGCACTTATGTTCTAAACATGTCATCGCAATGAGTTCTCGTAAAAGTATAAGGAGAAATATCACCAGCTTGTGTTTTCGGCAGTTTGTTTACAGCACGTACAGGCAATTTGTTGGAGATCTTGTTAGAAGTTTGTCCTTTCTAGCCGATTCTGGTTCTAGGCCATGCTGGCGTGTTTCAATGAAATACATCGAATTGTCAATGATCTCGTTTCCAGAGATAAAGTGAAATAAATGAAGTACATCAATAGAGCTCCTTGTTTGACCTTGAACCTACAAAGACGATCTGTCACATCACGAGCTATAGTACGTCTGTGATTTCTAATTTTAGCGTGATTCCTATTCGCTGGCATTTGTCAGTCGTCAGTCGACTCTGAAATGGCTTCTTTCCTGTTCCGTATGCTTGCTGAGGAGTTGCTTGTTTTCTTTGAAAGGTCTTGCGATTCAAGAAAAATTAATTGCCTAACTTGTGAATTCGACAGTAGATTTCGCTGGAAAAACCGATATCACATTCATCCCTTCGTGATTCATGCGATCAGTCGGTTTTCAGGTGAAATTAACCGTGGAATTCACTAGTTAGGCAGCGAAGAAAATAATACATAATTAAGCAATATCCTTGAAAACTAAAAGGCGGACAGTTCCAAAGCCTTTTATTTTCACTAATCCTACAGCCAGTAAAAATAAACAAGCCTGGAGCTCCGCTTTTAGGCTTGGCTAAATCTATATATTATATGAACCATTTCATATATCATTTCATCGTTAATGTTTTATGCGGGCTCCGCGGCACACGGTTGACGCAATGAGAATTGCAATCGCAGCAATAGCACAAAAGAGTACTTCTCGTTCTAAAAACGTGGCTCGCGAAGTAAGCATTGATAGATTGTAAAACACATTACCTCAATCGCCATCATTAAAACGACTGGACTATAAAAATGCCCGTGGCGAACAATATTTCCCTTTTAAGAGCCACTGTCTATAAATATGGACCAAACAACGGCACAAGTCGAAAAATTGATTTCCTCATTTTTTGCCCATAGACTGGCCCTAGATAGAAACAAACGGACCATACACCTTATTCAAAAATGGCGGACACGCGGAACGACCTAGGTTCTAATACATGAAAGCGAGGTTTGGTAGGCCGTATTTCAGTCTGGAAATTTTTAGTAGCGGCTGTCAGCAGATTTATGTTATTCGATATTCCGGTCTTATCAGAGCTAAATCCTCCTAAAATGGCGTGCTTAAGTAGTGCAGTGAATGACTCACTTATTCTTCCCGAAGATGACATCCCGGAGCCTTGTTTGCTTGGGCTAAATCCTTCTTCGCTGAAGAATGAAGAGTTGTGGTTTTGGCTGCGCGATGCTTTGTAGTGGGGATTCCCTACACGGTAAGCACAAGGCTTTGATTTTAAATAATAGTTTAAGAGGCCCTGACTGTAAATATCGAGAATCCGCCGACAGTTGCAAAATTTCATAATTTATTTTATTCTACCTAAAAGACCCATTTGGTGAACTATTTTCAAAAATGGAAATAAAAAGTTCCATCGCTCTTTGCTTTTTCCGAAAAATCCAAAAGTTCAAATTACGCCGAGGCGGGCCCCGACCCCCCGGAAAAACAATGTAAAATTCTGCAACTTCGCCAACTCCGTATGCGACAACGCGTTGAATTCCCGGTTTGCTTTTTTGGATATTGGTAAAAGGACCCTTTGTCGTTTAGAAAAAGGTAAACTTCATGTAATTTTGTCAAGTTTAAGACAACATAAAAACCCGTTGAAATAACCTACTTTCAATCTTTTGGGTTGAGGTAAAATAAAGGCCAACTTTAAAGGCCTATAAATATCCTAGTATATAAATTTACGTGTCATATTGTACATCAGCTGAAAGCTTTATCCTCGTAGGTCATTATCTGCAACTGTCGATTTTGGCCCGCAAAAATTAGCGTATCCACTTTAAAAAGAGTTCGGGCTATTTTGACCAGAAATTCAATGCAAATTGCTGAGCGGATGTCACGCAAGAGGTCACGGCCAATCCTAATCAGTTTGCAAATAATGCATCTTTTTTCTCTTCTGATTGAAAATGTCGGCAAAGAGCGCCTTGAAGTACTTCAATGACGTTTCATTATATTTAACGAGCATACAAGCACGCCACTTATC
>NW_027179682.1:470000-472500 GCF_036669935.1 Montipora foliosa | reverse complement strand
CACTGCTACTAATTCCACAGTCCCCTTTAGCTGTAGAGGACTTAAATATGTCCTGTGGTCTCGGTTGGAACTGAACATCCATCTGGTCAATTGCTGTTCTGCAGCCAACTCCGTGGGACGGCTTCGTCACGTGATGTTATAACACAAATCAGATAATATTTTACTCGACGCAATGGTACTAGTGCCGTTTCGTAACAGTGTTGTTCATGATTAAAAGAGAATTCTAAAACGAAAAATCGTGCTAAAAACGTTCAAAAAAAGAAAGAACCTTACAACAACGAGACGATAATTTTGTCAGAATGTCATGGAATGTGCAACTCTTTTGCGTGATATTCGTTTTGGAATGCGAATTATTGGTGAAAAAGGTCGTAACTTTCTCTTTTACTCTTGATTGGTTTCTTTTTCTTCATTTTTTTTTTCCTACAGGCAAGAAAAATATTTGAGTGATTGGCTTTATCATTTATGAACGAATTACGGTAAGCAAGAACTGCAAGGACGTACATCTTCATTGATCATTTCTTTGGCAGTGTGTTTTGTTGATCTTTTCGGTCAAAAATTGAGTAAGATAGGGAGCTCCTAGGACTACATCGCGTTATTCTAAACCAAGAGTAACTACAGTAACAACAGTAAGTCTACCCAATTCTCTTCAACTTTGTAATAAGTTTCGCTGTGTATGTGAATCAAATTTTACGTCAGTTTATTGGACTACGCATCAACGCGATCGACGACTGTTATCTTCGTCTAGACCTAAGATAAATAAAATGATATGTGGTGTGCTTGTAGGATCGTTAAATATATTGAAAGGTCATTGAAATACTTCAAGGCGCTCTTTGCTGCCATTTTCAATCAGAAACAGAAAAAAGATGCATTATTTGTAAACTGAAGGTTTGGCCGTGACCTCTTGCGTGACATGCATCCGCCCAAGCAATTTGCATTGAATTTTTGGTCAAAATAGCCCGAACTCTTTTCAAACTGGATGCGCTAGTTTTTGCGGGCCAAAAACGACAGTTGGAGAAAATGATCTACAAGGATAAAGCTTTCAGATGATGTACAATATGACACGTAAATTTATATA
Organism: Montipora foliosa; assembly: GCF_036669935.1. Lineage (NCBI taxonomy): Eukaryota > Metazoa > Cnidaria > Anthozoa > Scleractinia > Acroporidae > Montipora > Montipora foliosa. The sequence goes on along the minus strand of NW_027179682.1, from coordinate 471,425 downwards.
CTAGGATTTTTATAGGCCTTTAAAGTTGGCCTTTATTTCACCTCAACCAAAAAGATTGAAAGTGGGTTATTTCAACGGGTTTTTATGTTGTCTTAAACTTGACAAAATTACAGGAAGTTTACATTTTTTAAACAACAAAGGGTCCTTTTACCAATATCCAAAATAGCAAACCAGGAATTGAACGCGTTGTCGCATGCGGAGTTAACGAAGTTGCAGAATTTTTCATTGTTTTTCCAGGGGATTGGGGGCCGCCTCGGCGTAATTTGAACTTTTGGATTTTTCGGAAAAAGCAAAGCGCTATGGAACTTTTTATTTCCATTTTTGAAAATAGTTCACCAAATGGGTCTTTTAGGTAGAATAAAATAAATTGTGAAATTTTGCAACTGTCAGCGGATTCTCGATATTTACAGTCAGAGCCTCTTAACAGTTGTTTTTCAAGGTTTATCGGTTATCCTTTTTTTTAAAATGCGCTTTGCGGAGTGGAGGAATATGTGAAAAGTGGACGCGATCAAATGGTGGTAGATCCTGAACCGGACAAAATTTGTACCAAAAGAAAAAAAGAGGATTATGAATATTATGAGCTGCCCTCCTTCGTCCTCACCCAACGTTTAATACCCAAGCGGTGGCTGGGGAAAATATCTAGAAAGGATGCCTTCATTTACTCGCATCGACTCACAGGTTTTCCTGTTCAAGGAGAAAATCTCAGACCTGGACAGACATTAAATCCATACAAAGCCCTCATCGTTTTCAAATTAGGAAATCCTGAGTAAAAGGTATTAAGGGAATCTTTTTTGGAAATGTTCTCGAAGCAAAACAATCGCCACTCGAGTGCCCCGAATTTTTTCTCAAGGTCAGAGATTTCCTCCCTCAACAGGGAAACCTGTGAGTCGATGCGAGTAAATGAAGGCATCCTTTCTAGAGATTTTCCCCAGCCATCGCTTGGGTATTTCACGCTGGGTGATGACGAAGGAGTTCAGCTCATAACATTCATAATTGTCCTTTTCCTTTTGGTGTGAATTTTGTCCGGATCAGGATCTATCACCGTTTGATCGCGTCCACTTTTCACGTATTCCTCCACTCCGCAAAGCGCATTTAAAAAAAAAAAAGGTAACTAGTAAACCTTGAAAAACATCAACTGTTAAACTACCATTTAAGATTAAAGCCTTGTGATTACCGTTTTACAAGAAAAGGTTTCGTTTTAAGTTTAATCAAGGGAATCCCCATTACATCGCATCGCGCAACCAAAACTGCAACTCTTCATTCTTCAGCGAAGAAGGATTTAGCCAGCTAACAAGGCTCTGGGAATGTCATCTTCGGGAAGAATAACTGAGTCATTCACTGCACTACTTAAGCACGCCATTTTAGGAGGATTTAGCTCTGATAAGACCGGAATATCGTATAACATAAATCTGCTGACAGCCGCTA
>NW_027179682.1:455000-460000 GCF_036669935.1 Montipora foliosa | reverse complement strand
TGACAGAGTTACAAGATCCTCCTAGATACGCGGATGGGAAGAAACGAGGCTACATGTCTGTCCTGAAGGAGCTTTGGGACGAGAGAGGTTATTTTCATCTTGGCCTCTCAGAATTACACCTTAGAAATCAGGCAGCATATCTGGAAAGAGTGATGGGAAATGTACAGGACACCATTCTTAGGAATGCTAAAGGAACGGAGAGTGAGACCGGACAGCCTGTAGAAGAGGGGACTTTATTATACGAAGTTCAGGAGCCATCAATAAATGAAAGCGAACAAGCCACCTCGGATTTGCATACGGCGAACGAAAACAACCATCTCGATGGACCTCAATTTTTAGAGGAAACAAACCTTGACGCACGTGAAATCCTGGAAGGCGCTATACCGATTTTCGCTTCAGTTAACTCAAATACCGGTGATTTTAGTAGCCGAGATATTGACACGAGAGTGAAACAAAGGCCAACGCAATCAGATATCAACACCATCAACACGGTCATCAATGAGCTCTGGAGGCGTGAAGAAGGACATACTTTAGACCCTATTCGCAATCCCTTTGGGTACTTATGGCTGGCTAATTGCATCCTTTATTCTGTTGTGGTAGCATTTTTGATACACAAAGGATGGAAGAAAGAACCCGGGACGACGGAACGGAGGAAAAGGAAAACATCTAGTGAAAGGATTAAGGAAGCGTTTGTAAAACAAGCTACCGAGATTAGGAAAAAAATCTCCATTGCAGTAGCGGAGCTGGATAGGATAAAGGGAAATAAAAAGATCACAAACAAGGGAAAAAAGAACAGATCAATGCTCGAGAAGAAGTGTGGAAAGTTGTCAGCGGCGAGCGTTGTCACATACATCCGGAGAAAAAAGTCAGACCTCCGTAAAGCGAAAAGAGCGTTTATGCGAAAGAAAAAGCAGGAGGAGGCAAGAGATTTGAACACCCGTTTCCATGCTGACCCTGGTGGTGTCTTTGCACAATTTAGCAGAATGGTTGAGCAAGACGCCGACAACAACAAGCCCAATTATAAAACAACTAAGCAAACGAGTAAGGATGACGAAAGGGTTTTTGAAAGTATTCAAGACGCCTGTAGTTACTGGAAACATCTTTGGGAGACGAGTGGCTCCACTGCGAATACTAAACCTGGGTGGTTAGTGGAAGTGAGAAGAGCGTTTGAAAAGCTAGTCCCAGTCCCTCGGCAAGACAGTTTCCAACTTAACCAGACGAAGTGTGCAGACGCGATCAAGAAAAAACGCAACTGGAGTGCCCCGGGCCCCGATAGAATTGCAAACTACTGGTGGAAAAGGGCTGTCACTTTACATGAAGGGACTGCGGCTAGCTTCAAGACCATCTTAACGGGCGAAGTCGGATATCCCAGCTGGTTCACAGGAGGGAGAACCAATCTGATCCCTAAGCCGGACGAGCTCTCCAGTCAGAACCAGAGGCCTATAACCTGTTTGAACACGCAGTATAAGTGGTTTACCACCTGCTTATTGTCACCAATGGACGAACATCTGGAGACACACAACCTGTTAGAAGAAGAGCAAAGGGGAGCCAGGACCAAGTGCAGTGGGACCTTGGACAACTTAATGATTGACAGAATGGTTTGTCGAGATAGTCGAAATGGAAGCAGGAACCTAAGCATGGCTTGCATCGACGTGCGAAAGGCGTTCGATTCTGTAAGCCATGCTTGGTTGCAAGAAATGATGACGATGCACAAATTCCCCTTATGGATGTGCAGAACAGTGGCGAGACTGTGTGAAAGCTGGAATACGAAGATCACGGCCAGAACAAAGGAAGGGTATGAAACCTCTGACGTCATAAGGTTCAACAAAGGCCTTCCACAGGGCGACGCTTTATGTCCGAGGTTGTTCACTTTATGCCTTAACCCAATATCTTAGAAGTTGAAAGCATCGGAAGGATACAAGCTGTCAAGACCACTGAATTGCAAGATTACGCACTTGCTATACATAGATGATATAGAGGATATTACATGGCCGCGCGGGGATACGAATTTTATCTTCGAGTGCTGCAAGTATCTCTCACGAGTGAGCGAAGCGAACGAGTGAGAGATACTTTCTGCACGAGAAGATAAAATTCGTATCCCCAAGCGGCCATGTAATGTTCTGTTTATTATATATATATTGATGAAATGTCTAGATTTAAAACAACTTGTTTTATTCATTTTCGAAATGATAAAAAATTGTTCACCAACCACTAAAACACGCATCTTGTGTAACATGAAACAAGATATGAAAGTTATGAAAAACAAATCATGATAATGTAAAATTTGCAATAAAAATGTTAATGTAGTAGAGAAGAATTATATTTAAGCACAAAAGTATCGTACAATGAAGAGGAAGCTCGCCTTTTATTGGCTAATCGTGTTCGTTACCATGACGACAGCGATATCCTCACATGTGAAAGATAAAAATGATACGTACACTGCGCGCGGTGAAGATATGATTTTTTAGTAAAAGGAGAAATCCTGGTATTTCATCAATATCTATATAATAAATGAAGATATATGCAGCGTCGAAGGATAAACTTGAGAGAGTAATGAAGACAGTTAAAGAAGCCATGGCAGATGTCGGTTTGGAGTGGAACGAGAAGAAGTGTTCTACAGCTCATGTAAGGAGAGGTTCATTGGACAGCAGTTTGGGAGGCGCTGCCATCAGAGAAAGGCAGGTCATACAAAATCTGAAGAAGGGAGAAACTTACAAGTTTTTGGGAGTTTTAGAAAATTCTAAGCAAGAGGACAGCTCTGTTCTGTGGGGAGCTTCAAAGGTTTGCTTCCAGAGACTGTCAATTATATGGTCGAGCCCCCTATCGGACTTCCACAAAGTCTTAGCATCTAATCAATACGCACTACCAGTTGTCACCTACCCTATGTGGACACTAAAATGGCTGCTCGCAGATCTACAACAACTCGATCGCGAAGCTCGCAAGATCATCAAAGAGAATGGAGGCTACCATCCACTCGGTTCAACCGAGTTGCTATACCTTCCAAGGAAGTGTGGACGCCGGGGACTGAAGTCATTTGAGAGCCTGTATAAGCAGACCAAAGTCAAGACCACAATGAAGCTGTACGCAAACGAAGATCGAACGATGAGTTTAGTGCGCGAGTTTGAAGAGAAGTGCGAACGAGCAGGAAGAAGATCACTCGTAAAGGATGCCAAGAAATTTGCTTTGGAAATGGACATTACTCTGGACCTTGCATACCCAGATCCCAAAGCGTTGCAAACTGACTCAGGTGAGGAATCACATGTTAAAGGAGTAGGGAGAACATTACGAGCGAGAGAAGAAGAGAGAAGCATGAGGGAAGTAAGAGAGCAGAGGTGGCAAGGAAAGCTGTTCGGAGAAAGATGGGATGATAACAAAGTTATTGACTGCTTCACTTGGCTTAGTAAGTGGAAGTCTGCACCTGTGCATACTGTTGCTGGAATCTATGAGTTATACCAGCAATTACTCCCCACTAAGCTGTACCACCAGAGCAAGACGAAGACGCTGACCATCTCGGATACCACGTGTCGTATGTGTGGAAAAGGGCCTGAATCTATGGCCCACGTGATTAGCGGATGTGGTACCTTGGCACAGACTAAGTACATGCAGAGACACAATGCAGCCTTGAAAATCTTTTTCTTCGAGTTCCTGAAAGACTTAGATCTTATCCAGTGTATCCCCCCTTGGTACTCTCCAGTCTCACCTAAACCCGAGTACAAGAATGACCGAGCGTGCGCGTACTGGGATGTCCCAATATTTGCTGAAAATACGGAAGTCAGGGCTAACAGAATTGATGCGAGAATTGTGGACAGAAAGGAGAAGAAGGTGATCCTTATTGAGATGAGCTGCCCTTGGGTTTCCAACAGAGAACAGAAGGAACAGGAGAAAACTGACAAGTATGCGCCGTTGAGATGGGAGATGCGCCAACAGTTCCCCGGCCACACTATCACACAGTTTAATGTGATAGTTGATGTACTAGGAGGCTACTCTATGGAGACGGCGGAGAAAGTTAGGAAGTTTTTAGGTTTGGATAGAGGGAACCAGGTTTTGTTTAATATGCAGAAGGCAGTTTTATCGTACACCCTAAACATAGCAAGGTCATTCAAGGTTTCGACGAGTTTTTAAGGAATATAAACTCTTGTTCCTTTCTCAAATTATTACCAATTGGTTTGTAAATAGGTTTAACAGTAGGGATTGTTACACAATAGTGCCTTTTCCTACTTATATTTGTAAGCATACTTACGTACTACATACTGCATAATAATAATAATAATGCTCAATAATTTGAGCATAGTAGACCTGATGTAGTTGTTCTTGATAAGATAGAAAGATCATGTTATGTGATAGATATCGCGTGCCCTTTTGATACAAGAGTGCTGGAAAAAGAACAAGAGAAAATGGAAAAATACCAAGAATTAAAAAGAGAGATTGGGAAAATCTGGAGCTGCCTAAAAGTAATTGTCGTACCAATTGTCATTGGTGCACTAGGGACGTTCATCAAAAATTTGAAAACATCTTTGAAGAAAATTGGACTAGATTGCACGTTATTACTACAAAAAGCCTGCTTGTTGGGAAGGGCAAGAATCTTAAGAAGAACACTAGACACCTAAGGCCATAGGTCGTAGCTTGATGCCTAGTTTACAAACCACGTTAACAACATATCGTGTGAATGAACGAAATAATAATAATAATAATAATAATAATAATAATAATAATAATAATAATAATAATAATAATAATAAAGCAGTGGTTGAAAACAAACATATAAAGCTCCTCTGGGATATGAGAATCCAGACCGATAAAGAACTTGATCACAGTAAGCCAGATATTGTGATCTTAGAAAAAGAAAGTAGACTTTGCAAAATTTTTGATACGAGAATCCTGGAAGCAGAAACAGAGAACATTGGCCGTTATCAAGACCTAAAATATGAATTGGAACGAGCTTGGAACTGTAAAGAAGTTAAAGTTATACCTATTGTGATTGGATCGATTTGGACAATCTC
>NW_027179682.1:447500-450000 GCF_036669935.1 Montipora foliosa | reverse complement strand
GTTTGTAAGAATACTTTGTCTGCAGTGTGAGAAGATATATTTTTTGTGTGCAAAGGCTTTTGGTTTGCACTGTGCGAGGATTTTTTTTGTTGTGCGCGATGACATTTTGTTTGCAGTGTGGGGATTTATTTTGTTTGCAGTGTGCGAAGATATTTTGTTTGCGGTGTGCAAAAGTTTTTTCGTTTGCAGTGTGTGAGGATTCTTTTTAGGTGTGTGTTAGTGCAGTGTGCCAGATATATTTTGTTTTCAGAGTGGGATTGTGATTGTGGGAGTGAAGTCAGCATTTATTTTAATTTGTTTCCAGTGCATTTTATTTTGCAATTTGAGTAACTCCAGGAGCCTATCAATCGGAGCGTGCAACTTACCTATTTTCGTGCAACGGCGTTTTCACAAGTAAGGTTATTTTTAGATTGAATTTCCCGCTAATGAGACTCCCACAAGAGCACGATGACCAATCGCAAGAAATTAAGCTGACGTCATAGGGTCACCGAACCGGAACTGCCTTTGTTTTTTGACCTAATTCGCGGGAAGGGCTAGTCTAAAAATAAACCTTCTTGTGAAAACGCCGTTTCACAGACGCTGTATGGAAGTTGCACGCTCCAGATGGGCTCCTGGTAACTCCTTGTAATATGTGGCTGAATTAATGGAGGAAGGTGTGTCCCTCATGGGCACCGTAGATTTCAAAGTCAATGTTGCTGTAGGGGACACAAACTTTTCGCGTCAAAGCAGTTTGCTACAAATTCTTTCGAAATGTCCACAAACGTCCGGTTCAAGTACAGATGGTGATGTATCGTCCCTACGCCCAAAAGAAGGCGCTAGATTAGTGCCTTGGTTTTTACCATCTAGCCAACGTTGCGAACAATTAACCACTTAAATGACTAGATGTGGTGGCCGTTTCAAGAAAAATGGTGCTGCTCAGAAGATTGTCAATGGGTATTTTAAGTTTCTCAAAATTTTACTGTTAAGAAACGGAGGAATTGATTCAAAGTAGGGAATTTTACGGAGCTCCGCACACGCTGAGGGCGCGCAGAGAATCATAATTAAGAAAATATGGTAACCCATGGATGCGAGAAATTTTGGTTTTATAGCGGAATAAACTACATCAGTAAAACTCTTTTTTGACCTTGAACTGACAAATTTTCCCGACAGTTTCTAATTTTATTTTGATTCCTATTCGCTGGCTATTGACAGTTGACTCTGAAATGGCTTTTTTTTCCTTTTCCATTCGCTCGCTGAGAATGTGATTGTTTTCTTTTAAAATTCATGCAATTCAAGAAAATTCATTGCCAAACTGGTGAATTCCATAGTAAAATTCGCTTTAAAAACTGATATCACATTCATATCGGTATTTTGCGTGAAATTCACCGTGTTTTTCACTTGTGAGGCAATTAATTTTTCTACAGAAGAAAGCGAAGAAAAATATTTCATTTAAGGAGTAACCGGAAACACCAAAACGCGGACAATTCGAAAACCTTTTATTTTCACTAACCCTACAAGCAGTAAGAATAAATAACCAGGGAGCTCCGCTTTTAGGCTTGGCTAGATCTTTATATTAACCAGTGCTCCCAGAGCCTACTGTTTAAGTTTGTTGACTTTTGCAAGAGGAGTGCAATCTTGGACATAGTGGGCGACTGGGTTACACAAACGTGATGAGTTGATCGACTTCAGAAAGGTCAACGGTGCATCGGGCGAGGTTCTTTGAAAATTGTCTGGCATCAAGTTATACCTGAAAAGAGCGTGCAAGACAGTGGCGAAGATGATGCGATTGTGATGGACCCAAGATCTAAATATATAAACGTTAGAGACCAGGGGTTACTGTGCAACAATGGAAAATCTTTTGGAAGTTGTGACTTTTCACTTGCCTTACCAAGAGAAAGCAGTGAAAACGTGCAAAAGTGGCCCTGGTCAAGTAAATACCTAGTACCTAACATTTGCTACAACCGTTTTGGCCACGTACGCCTCGTACGTGTTCATTAAGGTGAAAGGATCGCGTCGCTTGACTTATCAGTATCTCACAGTTGACATGCTCCCACAGTTGACATGACACAAAAAGAAGCCAAGGAGAACGGCGGTTTTCGTACATCAGAAAACCTTTAAGACTGCTGTAAATTACGGATTCGATTTTTTAATCCTGACAGACGCAAGCATGCGACCTTTGCTCAAACCTCAGTGCGACTTAATTTTTGCTACAAAAAAATGGAATCCGGGACAACACAGCAAGTTAGACAACGAGATGAGCAAGCGAATTTTTGACGCAATTGGCAAATATGTTCACTCCATGCGGAAAATTATTGAATCGCAGTCTCGACGTGCTTACCAGCAAGGAACACACAATTTTGTCTCAAGATCAAAAGCACGGCTCTCAAATGCAAAATTGAAGTATCAAAAGAAGAGAGAGGAGGGGGTGGAGTTGCTTTTAAGACCCAAGATTGCCTTCAAAAGTTGCAGGAGACCAAGGGCACATCAGCGGATAAGGAAGTGGGCACAGTATTTTTCAGCT
>NW_027179682.1:417500-432500 GCF_036669935.1 Montipora foliosa | reverse complement strand
CAACAATTTATTTGGAAATTAGTTGAAATACTCGACTATAACTATAAAGTGGTACTACGACCAAAAAAAAAATCCTTTTTTCCTTTGGATTTCAAAACTATGTTAATTAAACACTGACTGACCCAAGTTTTAAGTTCTGATTTTATAAAGACAACTGTTTATTTTAACTGGAATTTTCTTATTTATCGGTCCGCCATTACTAACTTTAAAATCTTGAGAGAGCTGGGTCGAGGAGAAAATGACGTCAAAGACACACTGGTTTAAGAATGCAATGCGTGTGTACGCGGCCAAATTAATAGGGAACTTAAGTAACGACAACGGCGACGGCAACGAGAACGTCATCTCAAAATATAAATTCGCTTAATTTTAATCGCTTCGTAACTATTTCAACCTTTTTGATATGACAGGGGTGTGGTAGTTCCTTAAAAATGACATTGGTAGGAACGGCGCTTAATTTAGGGGAGAAAATGGTAATTTATCCTCAAGTGCTAACGTTGTTCATAAAACCTCAAATTTGGCTATTTCACGTTGTAGTTTTGCTGACGACGGCAAAGAAATGGGCAAAAGTGAAAAACGCACGTGCAGGGCGTGCAAAGCTATTGTTTTTGCCTACTGTATATGCAAATTTGTGACGTTCCCGTTGCCGTCGTCGTTGCTTAAGCTCCCTAATATGCAGCACGGGAGTTTCAGGCTGTCAGACTTTTAAACCCGTGTTTTGCATATATAATAAATTGCGTTTACACGCTGAAATTTTAAGCTAGTGAGTAAAGGAAGTCATTTTCTCTAGATCCAACCCTCTGAGGTCCAATCGGCCAGTTTTGAACGTGAGTAATGGCGGACCGTGAAATCCAAAACTTACACTCGAAACAAACAGCCTTTGGATAAAACTCAAAGCGAAAAATTTTGCCAGTTAGGTGTTAAGCGAACACGCTTTCAAAATCTGAAGAAAAAAAGGAAATGATTTTTTGATCATAGTACCACTTAAAAAAAAAAAAAGGCGTGGTATATAATAGTAGAAAACGAAAGGTGCCACATTTAAGACAAAATGATAAATAACGTGAAAAATGAAAGTGACCCATTTACGGACGAGAGAAATACAAGCAACAACATCAACAACAAAACCATGATAACAATTACATTTAGGTACGTTAATTTGTCCCACAGCTTTAGCGGAAAATAAGATACTGTACTGTGAACACAATAGACATGATACCTTAAACAAATGTGTATTATCATGTTGTGCAGGAGAATGGAGGGAAATACGATAAGGAAGGTACATCGCGAACAGTTCAACGGGATGAAAGAACTCTATGATCTGTAAGTATCATCAGCAAGAATAATTTACCTGTACCCGAATTTTTAAATCGATGTTACTCTTTATTGAAAGAAGAAACGCCAAAAGGTCACTCTATCATTGACAGCTTCCAAAGTTTCCTTGCCATTAAGCTATAAACAAGGTGAGGACACAACTTGTATCAACTCTGCAGCCTGCGGTACCTTGCACATACGCACAGGCATATCACCTGTGCAGCGCGCAGCAGTAGCCGTAGACAGATGTTTCTGCCTTGGCATGTCTTATTAGCAGGGTATATCTGTCGTACCCTGTGCGATCTTAAGATTTTGTGTAAGGACTCCTAGCATTCCCATCCGTGCCTTTTATAGGATATTGAATGACCACCCTGGGTGCTTAAAGCAAGGTTTCAGAAGGCCTGAGAAGTTGGCTTAGTCGAGAACACAGGACTTAAGCGATGGCACAATAACTATGGAAAAAAAAGGTTCAACGGTAATCAGCCATTCACAACAAGTGAACGTAGACATCTTAGAGATCGCATATGTCCATTGTTCCTTCTTTACAAAGTGCGCAGTCAACACTACTGGTCATCACTGGTAATTTAATGTTGATAAACTTGTGGTATCCATAATATACAAACGTCACACATGAAAAATTAAACCTCACAGCACCAAAGTGTAACCTTTTTCTTCTGCATTTCCATTTTTCTCGTAAGGTTCCTCTCCAAAAACCAAATTGAAGAACTACCCGAGGGAGTTTTTGATGGTTTGAAAAGTCTTCTGACCTTGTAAGTAGAAAACGAGATTATAAAAAGACACTCATCCACTTTTGGTCCAGGAAAAAAAGAGAAAACCGTACTTTCATCCGTAACAAAGGCAGCCCTTTCTTTGTTGAATTTTGCTAGTACTTGTCATTTTCTAATTATATTTTCAACGACAAATAGGATAAAGTTTTGGTAAAAGAGGAATTAAAAAGTTTACACTAGCTAAAAATTCTTATCGTCTCGGTTGTTTCGGCTACAACTGCATGTTGCCTTCTTCAGCAAAGGATAAAAAATGCAAATATTTAACGGCGTCCTGTATAGTAATATTAAATATCTCGAAAGAATTCCTTAAGGTCACAAGTCGCTAGTCACTAGAGTATTATTAGTGACGCTAGAAGTTGTTAATGTTTGTTTTTGTATACGTTAGGCAGCGCTGTGTGTTCGTTTATAGGGTTCTCATCTCGCACGGAGTGCCACGCTTCAAGAATTAGTCTTTGTCGCCACGTCAGTAACCTGTCAACAATTTCCACATTCTCCACATCTATTTCATGACTGTGGAGCATATGGTCTTTGGCCAACAAAGAATTTTCATCCAATGTTGCTATGGCCTTTGCGTGTTCTTCACGCCTGTTTTTAGCACGCGTGATGTCTGACCAAAGTAAACACAATCACAATCTTTACATTTGATCTTGTACACGATTCCTCTGGAAGCCTCTTTCCCGGTTTTGTCTTTTGGTTTTTTGAGGATGTTGGAGATGGCACGAGTAGGCTTTTGGGCGACCTTGATGCTAAAACTTTGAAGAACGTTTGCGACTTTATCTGAAAAACCTTTGGCATAGGGCAGGATAACTAAACCACGCTGGTCGGTATTATTCAATTCTTGTCGTCTATTCAGTTGGCGGTCACTGTGAATAAAGTTAGCGGGGTAGTTATTCGCAGCGCTACTCGCTTATTTTCCCTAGATGCGTTCTCCTTGGTGGAAGGAATGTTTCTTTGCGCGGTCCATGAGAGTGCCTACGACCGAGCGTTTATGTTGGGGATGGTGGTGATTTAAAATCAAGGTAACGGTCGGTGTTGGTAGCTTTCCTGTAAACAGACACGGTGATTGAGCCATCTTCTTGTGTGGTTGTTTTGGTATGATAATTGGTCTAAGAGGGACGTTCTCCTTACGGATTTTAGGAAGGCCATTAAAAAAACGCTGGTGTGGAATCGGTGCTACGAAGTTTGTGGTACAGATTCGGTTCGAACTGTTTATGTTTCTTGCTACTGTCACGCGGGGCTGCCTGGTCTTTAACCTGTAGAAGAAGTCTATTGAGAGATTTCTTGGTGCTCGATGTTGGTTTCCTTCTTGTCTGTTATCCTGTGCATGGTAGGTTCTATCGTCGCTTAGAAGGTTGTTTATTTTGTCAGTGTAGTCGTTGGTATTCATCCTCTAGCGTCATTAATAATAACTAGTCTAGGGACTAGCGACTTGTTACCTTAAGGAATTCTTTCCAGATATTTAATATTACTATACAGGACGCCGTTAAACATTTTCAGTTTTTATCCTTTGCTGAAGAAGGCAACAGTTGTAGCCGAAACGTCCGAGACGATAAGAAATTTTAGCCAGTGTAAACTTTTTAATTCCTCTTTTACCAAAGGTTTTTGACATGTCTGATTACACACCGAGTATTTTTAACAAATAAGATTGATATTTCCCAATGAAATTAATTACTTTAGGCTGGTTTTCACTATCGACGGAGTCGGAGTCTTAACAACGCTACGACTCGATCGAAAATATTAAGTCTGGCCAGTTTAGGCCGGTTTGGACGTCGAAGGATTATTAATTTAGCACTAAAGAAAAGAAGAGAGAGAAGTTTGTCCTTCTCACATCGGCCTTACATAGCGATTCTCATGATGTTGGACTGTGTATGTAGTGAACACCCGGACCCAGATTATCTTCATTACAGGTGGTGACAAGGCAGCGTATAGTTCATTTCCTACATTTATAACTGATAATTACAGGGAAGTATTTAATTTCGTGTCATAATTATATAATAGCACATAGTGACATAGCTGCACATTCACTACCACTATTTGAGCCATACACTAAAACATCACCTTGAAATTTGTTTTACTAGGAGCAACGGGTTAGGGTTGAACTTACCAGCAATATGCCATGCGGTGGACTAGACTTTTAACAAGAAACTATTTCAAAAACCAAAAATTTGTTTCGTTTCCGGATTTGTAAGGGCAGGAGAAAAGATAGAATACTGTAGTGTGGGTCACTTGGCATGTCATTCTTATTTCGCTTCGTGTATTTTAACTCTCGAGAAATAAAGATAGAAATGTGAAGGCAAACTGTCTGAACAGTGTTACTTGGTATCAACATGCATAGTTAGCTTTTAAACGCATAACGCGAGGCGCTGAGTAGAACGAGACAACAGACAAGGGGAACACTTTCTTGCGGCTGGTTAGCATATGCGACTTCCAGATTGCGTGACATTGAACAACCTCACTTATCTCTCCAGCACTACGAACTGTGTGGTAAACAAGACATGCTGGATCGGACAAGGGTATTGGTTAGTGAGCGATGTACAAAGGCAAACGAGCCACACCACGCAGAAGTGACCCAATTTTAATGACGGCAAAGCGATATATCCAGCCCATCTCTAAAGGGAGGGAGGGAGGTGGGGAAAAACTTTGGCAAATTGCAAACAGCTAGTTGATTTTACTATGGAAGACAAACTGCCAAGTGAACCTTGGACGACTAACTGAGGCTTTTATATAGCTAGACCCTGTCCATTTAAGTATCTACTTGCACTATGTAGCAGGTAGGCATTACACATGCTCTTTAGCAATAATGAATGAGGCTTTAACAGATTTTGCCAATGCAGGTTTACGTTATATTCTGAGATCTAGGAACAAAGTCTTTATGTCCTCGTTTTATTTACAACAAAACCGTTGATTTTATGACCTTGAATGGCCGACTACAAAGAACGCGAAGACAACTATCACGACATGAATAGCCCTTTTAGTACGGTCACGTTCCTTTAACCGTATTTTACTGATAGGGCAGTAAAATCTCATTTAAAGAGAAGAACAGATACTTGTTACTGGGTTGCCAGTATGGCAATCCCAGTCGGAAAGTGGGTGGGATTTGTTTGTTTTATTTATTTTATTATTTTTATTTTTCGTGTCGGTAAAAGTCTTGCCTGTCACTCCCCTGCTAAGTGGTATCTTTGTGCATAGAGCCTCCTGCTCGTATTTTCTTAGGATAGAGAGGGTAGTGGAAATGCGTAGATTTCTCTGGTGGACACAGTAGAATGATAAACGTAACCAGCAATGGCGTCGAAAGTCATGTAACGCGAATGGCTTTTTAGCGGATCTTTGAACAAAATATACCCTTATGAAGCTCAATAATGGCAAGTCATTTGGATACTGAACAAGAAAGGCGGTGGAATCTTAAAGGCGACGAGTAATGGACTTCGACAACAATCTGACGCCTGTCGAGCCGAAATCAAAGTGAGCTGCATTTCTAAGATTTTGACAAGTGTGCTGTTATGTAGAACACTGAAACCAAATGGAAAATTCTCTGGTAACTTATGGGTTCAACAAAGACAGAGAACGAATCGAACACCTGATGTGGATCTGTGATAAACTCTGCACAGTCTTCGGGTAAAAAGAGATTGGAAATGTGACAGCCAAGAATTATTTGAAAGAAAGCTTGTCGTCTATTTTGTGCTTCATTATTCAAGGAAAAGGTTCTTCATGGAAACGGTTTGATCCTGAAATTTTAGTTTGTTGTAATATTGCGCATATTTGACACGAAAAAATTGTTCGCTGGAAAAGGTGGCCTTTATGAATTCATCATGTTTTATAATATGACCTTAACTGGATAGTTTTTATGGCAATAGTAAAGCATTTTCGTGTCAAAAGAGGTTAGCGTTTTTCTGTTGTGCTAACTTAATTAAATATAAATATATACATTCTGCCTCGTGAGTTTGTTATTCTCGTTAACCAGCAATGGCGTCGAAAGTCATTGCCACGCGAATGGCGTTTTAGTGCATCTTATGTTGTTTGTTTCAATAAAATGTTTCGCTGGAAAAGGATTCTGTGATATTTTCTGCCTTTGTGAATTATAATATCATGTTGTGTATTGAATTTTGGAGCTTAAGGTTAAAACGTGATACGGGAGGATATTTTTAGTATTTCTCTGTAAGCAGGAAAGGTTTCATGAAAATAAACAGGTCTGTTGGAAG
Source organism: Montipora foliosa (assembly GCF_036669935.1). Classification (NCBI taxonomy): domain Eukaryota; kingdom Metazoa; phylum Cnidaria; class Anthozoa; order Scleractinia; family Acroporidae; genus Montipora; species Montipora foliosa. The sequence continues at coordinate 426,205 of NW_027179682.1, read as the reverse complement.
CGTGCTTGAGTTTCAACAAAATGAGCCCCAAAATCAGCAAAAAATTGTGACGCCCGTGAATAATAAAATAGCTGCTATTTGCAAAATGATGGAATTACGTGGTGATAAATAACCTTTTCGTGGAGAGTAAATTTTTGACTTTGCAGAAACAATGGTGGGCGATTGTGATCTTTGTTTTGAATTCGCTCATTTATTGTCAAACTTTATAACACTTGACAGAAAAAGAAACTTACGAAAACCCGGTATCTTGCCATCATTTGATACAGATGCTTTACTGTTTGGCAAGTAAACATGCCGCGGTAACTTAATCACGGCGCCCGCTGAATTCTGGCGATGTCACTTTCGATTTTGCGATTTATTTGTGCAGCCAAAACGTACAATAACAAAATTGAACGTAGCAAAAATCTCCCAAAATGTTTGTCGCAGATCGTAACTTTTTATATTCTATATTCACGGTTCAAAATTAATGTTGTTTTCATGTCGTAAATATGTTATTCTCGAGCGACCGTCCTGGAAATTTCCTTCTGCTCTATTTAAAAACTGTGTATCAATATTTATTTACTTTTGCATCAATGTTTGTTTTTGCATAAAGCAAGCTAACAAAATCTGTACCTTGCTGAGTTCGCATTTGTTAGCGTTAGTAGTATTTTCTGTCCAATGCTTCTGTTTTAATAAGGGGTATATGTTTTTGGTCACCCATCCAGACACTAACCCTAACCCTAACCGTGTACCACAGGCAACCCAGTGTACCCTCAAGGAGGGTCTAGTTTATGTGCACAATACATCGCCGCATAAAGTCTACAAATTCCTATTTTACCTTCAAATACTTACTTCTGCATAACACTTCAAATTCTGTTTTCCGTGAATCTTCTCCGTGGCATGATTACATGTGTTACATACGAACCATGGCACTTACTAGTTTTACAATTACAGGTTCCTCGTTCATCCAATTTATTACCAAGACTTGTTTGCATTACTAATTAACACAAAAAAGGATAACTTGGGAATTTTTAACAATATTTCGCTTTAATCTAACCCAAAATCATTCAGATATTCAAAACATCCTATGCATGATCCATTTCCTTCACTTTTGTGTTTGTCAGCATTATGATTTGCAATATTTCAGGTTTACGTGTTCACAAGTCTCGTAGATGTTTAGATTTCCAATTACAAACTCTGTTTTGATTGGTCACTCTAACTCACTGTGTAAATAGTTCACCCTGAATTCAAAATAGATACGGTTCGTTTGTGAGAAAACAAAACAATAATATTCTTTTACAAATCGTACCGGGTACTCCTGATTTCTGTATTAAATTTAACTTTATTTTGCATTTACCTGTTCATCCGCGCTTTTTGGAAAAGTGTTACATACACTGTACCACGTGCTTAGATTTAAACGCATACCTGAGGTTGCTCCTATAGTTGTGTTTACGAGCAGGTGGTTTCCTTGGCTCGTAATACGATGAAATGTGGATGACCTCAGTACATTGTTAGCCAAATACGTTCCAGCATGTTTCCTCCTTTTGATTTCTGCTGTTATAAAATAGACGTCTCAGCCTTTTCTCTGTAACTCTGCTCGGTTCTCGGGCACGTCTATGTCGATGCATACGCAAAGCACAACTGAGGTAAACACACTTTTGCTTATCGAGACCTGTGTTTCTCCTTTGGAATCAAGCCTTTATTATTATTGAGAAACAGATAACTGTACAGCCTTTCAAACTACATCAAAGTTATTTTCTAAAGAGCTGATCACAGTCTCCACTGATGACATCAAATCTTGTAAAACTAGAACAGAACTATACATACAAGATGGCAGTAAACACGATCGCTAATATGGCTAGTTGAACAAAGAATATAAGCTAGACCATTACAAGAAACAAACTGTTTAACGATAAAAAAAAAAACAAAAAAAAACGCAATAGACAAAAAACTTATCTCCGTAGTCAATGGTACAGTGCTTAGGAGGCTATTTGTTTGCGGTGAAAATGGTACAAGCGTGAGGCCATTTGTTCGCTGTGCAAATGTTTTCACTTTGTCTTCAGAAGATTCCAATATGGCGTCCATTTTTTTGTGGAGTTATTTTCTTTGTCGCTGTCATCTTCAGAGTAGTTCTCAATAAGGTAGCTACTGCTTATTAAAGAATTAGTATTTTGACTTGAATCACTTTCAATAGTTGCGTCCATTTCAGTTACATTCGAGTATATTCTTGTTTCATTCAGTCCGCGGAACGACCCGTTTCCAAGCCAACGCTTGACATCTTTTAGTGTGGGTCTACCGCGAAAAGAGTATGCCTTTCTTTGTATGTGTTTTGAGCGCCCCAAGAAGAAATCGATTAAGCCAACGCAACTTCGCTCTCCAGTAATCCAAACAAAGCATCACAGTGCTCTTCATAATCGTGGATTACGTGGTTTGCTTTAAATAACCGATGTAAACAGCGCTACGTGGCTTCTATTGTGCATTACCCAATCAAAACACCGCCACGTGCTTTCTATTTTGCATTGCCCAATCAAACACCGCCACGTGTTTCTATTGTGCATTTTGCTGCACAGGAAAAAAAAAAGAAGAAATCTAACGTGCACTGGAAAATTTGGACCATTTACAGACTTCATAAAATGTCTGTAAATAATAAATTTACAGACTTTAACACTTAACCCCATAAATATAAAATCTTTGTAAATTTATTTTACAGATATTTTACAGAGTTTTGTTGAGTAAAGCTCTATAAAATGTCTGTAAAATGTTTGTAAATTATTGGAGTTACAGCAAGAGGAAATACTTGAAATTTACAGACTTTATAAAATCTTGCAAAAATGTCTATAAATCGAAAATTTACAAAGATTTTACGCCGTTTGGTCATGTCTCATAAAATGTCTGTAAATTGCGCTTTATCTTGATCATGCGTGTCCTGTCTAAATTACCAAATGATTTTGGATCAGTATGCCCTGTTCACGATGATTTTGAGTGTCAAATATTTATTACCTAATTAAATTATGTAGGAAACTGTTGAATTAGCCCTGCATGTTACACTGAGTTCCGTTTATCAAAAGTTCGCCGGTTGCAACCTATAAAATGCCTATCGGTATGTGTTTTAATAGTTCGACTTGGATCAAGTTTTAGGCCCTGTTGATATGGAGAAAAGTTGTCCTCGAAATATGGTCACCCTCCCAGCCGGGTCTTTAGCTAGCGTTTATGTGAGAAAAGAACTAACCTTTTTCCCTGAGTCAAGAGCTGCCCGGCTCAGTTTCGATCATCAGGAGACTGGGAAGATAGCACTCGTGCATTCTCTCATCATCTTGCCTCGACCAAGTTGACTCCACTGAGCGAGCCAAAGTGTTTACATGGAATAAAGTTGGCCTGGCCAGGAGGGCGACCCTACCGTTGACAAAGGGTGACCCGGCTAGGTGGGTTTCCCTTCTAGCCGAGCCCTTTTTTTTCCTCATGTAAACAGTTTACTTAAACCGCATTTTATAGGGAAATGTAGGAAAAGTTGGCTGGTCCAGGGTAACTCCGGTAAGCGAGTGACCCTTCTTCCCGGGACAATTTTTCTCCAAATAAACGGGTACTTAGGGCCTCACAAGATTAGACCGTTTTAATTGTTTACAACAATTGCAAAGGCCATAAAATCTATGTAAATTGACACAACCCGGCCATAAAATAGTTTTTGTGTGTAAATTTCATGTAAATTGCTGGGATGAATCATGCAAATAACATGTAAATCAAGGCCTTTGTGATATAGGAGTCCCAGCACAGAATGAGATTGAGAAAGTAATGTAGGCTGGTAAGCAGACTTTACCATGCTCCTTGAAAAAAGAAAAAAAAAAATAGCATTGGTGTTTAGCTGCCCAAATTAATCGTGCGGGTTTCAGTCAATTAACGTGGGTGCTTTCATAGCCCGTAGCTGCAGGTGAGAATGACTTCTTATGAAGTAATGATCGAAAATCCGGCAGCCATATTTGTTATTCTAAATGATTAGTATCCAGTCTCTTGAGAAAAACAGAAAAGGAAATCTCAAAAGGAACACACTTTCCCCCGTTCCATATTTTGATTGAGGAAATTTGCTCTGCACCTTTAAAGCAGAAAATTCTCCCCGGCTTTTCCACCCAAAATGAAAGCGCCCCAGGAATCGCACTGGGCTCGCAACGGGTTGTGATTGGATGTTGGCACAAAGAGAAGGATTGTGGACATTTCACAATAATTACATGATGCAACAACTTTGTCCGCCATTATGAATTGCCCCGCCGCAAAGACTCTGGGAACGAGATCGGTTTGAATTATCGGTTTGTTTTTCGCGCGGGCGATCAATGCATGTGCTCTTCCTCTCTTTTTCCCTTGTTGTACGACCAAAATTGGATCTTTGTGATTCCTTAACATTTTGTGCGGGTGAAATAGCACGCATTCCACCCAATAAACCCAGTAAACATCGACGGAATCCGGAAGAAAGGGCAACGACGACAATTCAGGTCAGATAATCAGCATTCGCCACAAAGATACACGCCAGTGACATGATTCAACCTCAGACAGTCTCCGAAAGGGTTAATCGGTGAAGACTTCATGGCAAAAATAGAGACCTTCTTCAAAACGTAAAGGGAGTTCTACGAACGTTTGGAACAAAGGGTGGCCTGGCCGAACAGCTACATTTAGCGAATGGGCGGGAAGATTCAAAAGATCCGAAAAGCAAAAGACTGCCGGAGGTGTTTTCGGTAAGTCGTCATCTTACTTACAAACCTGATTTAAGTTTAAATGGCTTAAAATTTTAAAGTTTTGTTCCCTTGTTCCCCGCCCAATTTACTTTCAAACTTGTACCCGGCTTTTTGCTCCCTAAAATTGTTTATGTCGCCTTGTTCCTAAGACATTTTGTCATTTTTCCTCTGTTCCCCAGTTCAAAATAGCCATCTTCCCTCGTTTCCCAAAACGCCAAGGAGGGCCTTAGCACAGTCATTACTTTTGCAGACCTACTCCCTTAGTAATTTCACTTTATATTGTATTAAGGCCATTTAAGGCAATAACAATAATAACGAATAGGGAATTACATGTAATATATGGATCTCTGTATACCCAGCCCCTTATCCGCCACTTGCAGATGCCTTGTTCTTCAAACGATGCCACTACAAGAGCACAATAGTGGCCGGTTATTCTGTAGTTACTCCCTTGTCACCTGTATACCTACATGTACCTTCACTGGTTTCTCATGCACGAGGAGCCAGAGCAAGCTAAATTTTGGACTGGGCGCTTAATAAGATTACTCCTTTGACACTAGATTTCACTGAAAGGTCGGTTACACTTCAGAAGAAACCGCCTGGGAGATTATCTCGCTTTGGTCTCCCATTAATTGTCAATACCTCCGTCAATCCCACCCAAATAAAGTATCTTGATGACAAATCTTATTTCCATCAATTTGACCAAAATATAAATTATCCAGTTTCTTTGATTGTCCAAGATAAGGCGGTTCTGTGGACTTGATCGCTTGGTTATTGTTCCGGATGTCCGGACAAATTTCGACTTCCCGACTGGGTTCTTTTGAGGCCAGAATCCCAGATAAAGGGTGGCAGACAATGATGATAAATCTGGCAAAATTAAGTGGAACAGGAGTAAGTACACGAAGCTTGTAGCTATTTTAATTGACATTCTTGTGTATTTGGGAGGTGAGCGGGAGGAGTTGGGTTTTTGAGGTCTATGCACAATCACAATCCTTTCAGGTGAAACCTGGAATTACTTCTAAGCGATCTAAGTGCACAGAAAAAGCAAGTTAAAGCATGGCCTAAAAGTTGATGCGAAAGAGTATACAAAATTAAATTTACAGCTATGCTATTAATAATTAATTGTCTAGCATATACCTGAGGTATACAATCCTTAACTCACTGTCACACCATTTTACTTTGTAACCTCTTGGGTCACATATACCTTAGGTTATACAATCTGTTAACTCACTGTGTCACCAGTTCACTTTGTAACCTCTTGGGTAGCATATACCTGAGGTGTACAATCCATAACTCACTGTGTCACCATTTCACTTTGTAACCTCTTGGGTAGCATATACCTGAGGTATACAATCCATAACTCACTGTGTCACCATTTCACTTTGTAACCTCTTGGGTAGCATATACCTGAGGTATACAATCCATGACTCACTGTGTCACCATTTCACTTTGTAACCTCTTGGGTAGCATATACCTGAGGTGTACAATCCATAACTCACTGTGTCACCATTTCACTTTGTAACCTCTTGGGTAGCATATACCTGAGGTATACAATCTGTTAACTCACTGTGTCACCAGTTCACTTTGTAACCTCTTGGGTAGCATATACCTGAGGTATACAATCCATGACTCACTGTGTCACCATTTCACTTTGTAACCTCTTGGGTAGCATATACCTGAGGTATACAATCCATAACTCACTGTGCCACCATTTCACTTTGTAACCTCTTGGGTAGCATACACCTGAGGTATACAATCTATTAACTCACTGTGTCACCAGTTCACTTTGTAACCTCTTGGGTAGCATTAATACCTGAGGTATACAATCCATGACTCACTGTGTCACCATTTCACTTTGTAACCTTTTGGGTAGCATATACCTGAGGTATACAATCCATAACTCACTGTGTCACCATTTCACTTTGTAACCTCTTGGGTAGCATATACCTGAGGTATACAATCCCTGACTCACTGTGTCACCATTTCACTTTGTAACCTCTTGGGTAGCATATACCTGAGGTATACAATCCATAACTCACTGTGTCACCATTTCACTTTGTAACCTCTTGGGTAGCATATACCTGAGGTATACAATCCATAACTCACTGTGTCACCATTTCACTTTGTAACCTCTTGGGTAGCATATACCTGAGGTTATACAATCTATTAACTCACTGTGTCACCATTTCACTTTGTAACCTCTTGGGTAGCATATACCTGAGGTATACAATCCATAACTCACTGTGTCACCATTTCACTTTGTAACCTCTTGGGTAGCATATACCTGAGGTACACAATCCATGACTCACTGTGTCACCATTTCACTTTGTAACCTCTTGGGTAGCATATACCTGAGGTATACAATCCATAACTCACTGTGTCACCATTTCACTTTGTAACCTCTTGGGTAGCATATACCTGAGGTATACAATCTATTAACTCACTGTGTCACCAGTTCACTTTGTAACCTCTTGGGTAGCATATACCTGAGGTCTACAATCCATAACTCACTGTGTCACCATTTCGCTTTGTAACCTCTTGGGTAGCATATACCTGAGGTATACAATCCATGACTCACTGTGTCACCATTTCACTTTGTAACCTCTTGGGTAGCATATACCTGAGGTATACAATCCATAACTCACTGTGTCACCATTTCACTTTGTAACCTCTTGGGTAGCATATACCTGAGGTATACAATCTATTAACTCATTGTGTCACCAGTTCACTTTGTACAGCTGTAGCCTCTTGGGTAGCATATACCTGAGGTTATACAATCTATTTACTCACTGTGTCACCATTTCAGAGTAAAATCTATAAGTGTCATTCTCAGGAGGGAGAGGGTTGTTAATCTAATAAGCCATTTCGGAGTTCATGTCTGCCTCCTCTTCAAAGCGAGTCTAAGTGCGAAGTTTTTCTCCTGAAAATTAGTTTTCATTCATATGTACATGTAGACCTAATTACCATCACAAAGACTTCGCACTTAGACTCGCTTTGAAGAGGAAGCAGACAGGAACTCGGAAATAGCATATTCATAACAATACACTAAAAGCCATCTTGAGGAATTCTTATATCGCAAAACTTTTGTTTTAAGGGACAATTTTTGGCATGATTTTATCATTGTGTAATACAATTCAGAAGTTTTCATTGGCCCTGCCATCCTAGTATATGAGCTAATATTCCATGCTCTACAAAATGATGGAAAGGGTACATGTCAGCTGAAAATATACAGTTACACAATGAAGTCAGTAGATTTCTCTCTATTTTGGGGGCATTTTCAATAAAACTATTATTATTGCGTTCAGGCTTGTTAAATATGAAATAACCAGTCGAGCATGGAAAACAAAGTTGCCCAACATATCCTAATAATGATAATGATAATGATAATAATAATAATAATTCGTGAAGCATAATTTAGCTTGTTATGTGGAGCCAAGCTAATAAGCAAAAGATCATTAGGATAATTTGTCATTTGTTTTGTTTGTTAGTTTGTAAATTTTTACTAAACCGATTGACTCTTGGGAGTTTACTATGTGTAATGCCAGATGATTTTCTGATCATTTTGTACTTTGCAACCACCTCATAGTCCATACCTTGTCACGGTGGGGTTGCTTGTGTACCTCAATGCCCCAGAGCTAGCCCAATGAGAAATTCAGCATAGGAAAGTGCTGTTTGTTGTTTTTGAGTAGAGGTCAGACTGAAACAGACTACATATATGTAATAGACAGAATACAGCCTTAAGCTGCTTAAGCTTAACCAGACCTGAAGTACATTGATCAGTTTCGATGTAATCTTTAAAAGTATCTATAATATTAAATTATTATTGCAAAACAGATTGCATTTTAAATAATTTCTTGTATGTGATAGTCTGTTTTTGACTTTTGTTATCAAAAGGCACAACCAGTCTCTTTCTCATCATTTTTATTTTACCTTAATGAGTTCTGTCTCTCTCGGGTAGTCAGTCCATTTTTTACTCTTGTTATCTGAAGGCAGAACCAATTTTGTAAT
>NW_027179682.1:377500-405000 GCF_036669935.1 Montipora foliosa | reverse complement strand
AGGCGACCAGCCCTACAAAATAGAATTACTCCGAGTGAAACAATTGGTTGGCGTGAAGATTGTTTAGCTTTCAGCAAAAATTATCTGGAAAAACCAAATCAAACACTGGTTGGCAAAACTATGAAATCTTCTCTTACCTCTGAAAACTTGTAGGTCAAATGTTGTGGCCCTCTTTGTATTCTGTAGCACAGCATCATCTTGTATTCTCAATATTTCCGATTCAAAAATGCTGGTGAGTTTACGCCGGTCATTTTATTTTGTTTGGATCACCCACAATCTCGACCCCAGAGCTCTTCTCTTGACTGAGGGAGAGAAGGTCTCTGAGGAACTCTGAAACAAAGTGTGTTCTCATTGGTTTTCGTGAAGAACAATCAAAAGCGTCTCTAACTGGTGCATTCATGTTAGCACGAGGAGTGAGCAGGCACCGTAAGGTTCAAATAGCCAATTCTCGGCTATAAAAACCCTACGGCACATGTTCTCCTACCCAGAGTTTCCCAGAGCCTTGGGTCGATCTAAGGCTCTGGTGACGAGAATGGATCACGCATTATTCACTCCGTAGGGAGTTGACCGCCGACCAGGTACTGGTTTTCGATTAATTGCAGGCTCAACCCACGTTAACTCACCTAAATATAAGCGAGGCTTCATTTTTCGCGCGCTTTCTGTGGCTCGACGCGGCTACACGGCCATACTACGTCAACTTTAGTTCTTACACAGTCAACGCTTTTCGTTTATAGGTGGAAAACAGTTTGGACAATGTTTTCTTGCTGCTTTTTTCGCTCGTTTCAATTCAGTTTGGCATATCTTGATAGCTGCGGTCCACACTAGTGGCTAAACAGTTATTCAAGTCATGCATCGGAGGGATATATAACTTAAAGCTGAGTGTTTATTTTTCACTCCCCTCTGATAAGGTTGCATGATGCCTGGAAGACCTATGACTAGAACAAAAACGAAAGGATAGCGAGAGAGAACGGCAACGACAAAACAGAATACCAGTAATAGCTCATACTTAGTGGAAGAACTTACTCCACAAATTCTTCCCTTGGACACTAAACCGTTTGTTATTTTTATGTATGCGTTATTTAAAGTGGATGCGTCTTTTTAAAAAGTGGTTTAATAGGTTTTCCCTTTGTTCAGGAATGAAACGTAGGTGAAATGAGGATCACGAATTTAATCTAGGTAGAAACGGATTCAACCTGAGACCGGATTTGACCAACAACATATGTACCCAAATGGCGGGGAATTTGCATTCATAATCTTTCCAAAAGACCAAAAATATGACAAATTTAAACCGTGACCGTGACTGTAAAACATAAAAATGACGAAATTATGAATAAAACTGTATGACATTGACAAACAGTAAAATTTCCGTCACGTAGTCGAAGTTCCTTGATGAGGTTGGTATCCATAGATGTCTTGAATCCAAAATTGCTTTTCAAATTGAGTTATTCTCACTCTTAAATATTCTTGCTCTTTGGCCATTTCAACTTATTCAAAAACATAAAACAAACAGCGGCTGCAAACATAATGATAAAGCCCATTTTACTTTTGACTTGATGTTTTGTATGACACAACATACATCTTCAGAAGTGATGGTTGAACAAATTCAAATATGATATATATAAAATTAAGAAGACTGGTAACTAGATCGAATAAGATAAAAATAGTTTAGATAGCAGTGAAAAATGACCACTTAATAAAGCCAGAGTTTTTTACTGCCAACCTTTTCGTTTAACGCTGGTTTAAGGTCGCGTATTAATGGAGTTCCTTTTATTTTACAATGCAATTCAGAGCTACCATTTGCTAAAACTTGAAAACAGTCCCATTTATGTTGTGACCTGCTTTTACTGCGTGATCTGCAATAGCGGAAAAAAGACCGTAAAAAAGATCATTTCAAAGCATTCAATTGGATCAGTCTCTGGCTTTATTAAATTGTCAGTTTTCACTACTATCTAAACTACTTTTATGTTATTCTCTTTAGTTACCAGTCTTCTTAATTTTATATATATCATATTTAAATGCGTTCAACCGTCACTTCTGAGATGTATGTTGCGGCATACGAAACGTCAAGTCAAAGTAAAATGCGCTTTATCATTATGTTTGTAGCCGCTGTTGTTTTATCTTTTTTTTATTCTTATTCTTATTCTTATTTTCTTTAACACCAAAAGTTGTAGCAGGACTGGAAACAGGCCTTTTTGATTGGTTTTCTTCTTCGACTCCAACATACATACATGCATACATAATTAATTGACCACTCCCCATTGGGGCTTTTCTGGCCCAATAAAGCAGAATCACGACATAAGAGAATATTCAATCAACAACCACTGTTAAGAATCCGAACTGGCCAGAGGCAAGCTAGTTGGCTATTTACAAGTGCAGCTGAGACAAAATAATTGTCTGTTTCTGATATATTCCTAATAACTCTAGTCCTACACAGATTTTTACGTATGAAAATGAAATCGAACTTTCATGTTGATCGAGCAACGGCCTCATAATTGTACTTTTTTTCAGGGATGTATCAGAGAATGAGATCCGCAGAGTATCGAAAGAAACCTTCAAAGATACTGCATCTCTGAAATTCCTGTAAGTAAACAAGTTACAGAAAAGATGAGGAAATTCAGTGCAAAAAGAAGTAATAAACCAAGCATTCTGAATGGTCAGTGAGCAAGCAAAGTAAGAGATAACCAATCAAATGGGAGCCGTGGATGGTGCATTTTATGGCGCAATGATTGAGTGATTCACATGCGTTGCTTCTGCTTAACCATCTCGATTTATTTTATGTACATTATTAATAAAAAATCAGTGATTTTTTCTCGAGAAATGTGGTATAAATAAGCATTTGTATTTTTTTCAAAGACTACAAATTGCACTCGTCGCACAAGTTCGTGCACTTTTGTTCGTCTTTGAAAAGACTACTCGTGCTTATTTTTTTGCAAAGTGCACTCGAAATCATGTGATTACCGTACAAATAGTTGTGAGAAAAAAATGTTGCACTAGCAAAGCAGGTACCTCATCGCAACCAAGCCAAGTGTCCTGAAAATCTGCAAAAAGATGTTCAATAAGTTGAATATCCTCTTGAAAAAAGACTTGAAATATTTGTCATCTCGAACGTCCATTGTACTCTTTTTCACTGAAATATTCGGTGGAAAACTCCAAAGCAAAAATCGCCGGAAAAGAATGAAGTACTGTGAATAAATGTTCCAAATTTTTCACGACGCCTGTTGTTCATAGGCCGTTACAGGTTTTAATAACAACCATGATATTTAAAATGCCCTTGCTCTTAATGAAAGCAATCAGTTTTCCTTTACGTCGACTTTGCCTTAAAAGGAGTCTGCGACGACATTGCAAGTTTCATTTTCCCCTTCCATGGATTGGCATGGGACTTTTGGAAGGTTCTTTTTTTCATAGTTTTTTTTTCCGGCTTATCCAAGAAGCCGTATTTTATAGGTCCAAAAAGAAAAACTGCAGACTCCTAAAAGTTATTTTCCTGCAAATCAAAGCATGCAAAACATTTTTGTTTTAATTTGGTCGCCATCTTTTGTTTGCTCTGCTTTTTTCATAAATACAATACTGGGCACGGCAAAGTTGTTTTTGGTCCTCCCTGCGATTTTCCTGAGTCCTTCTCCTAAATGAGTTAGCTTGATGCTAGTGAGCATAGTGTGAATTATCCTTCATTGTTGGAAAATAATAAAAAAAAGCAAATGTGGAAAGGTTTGAAGAAGGAAAACTTCTGAACTTTAGGTTTACGACATCATCTTACCTGTCTTGGTGGAGCTGTGATCTCACATTGTTTCCCTGATAATGATAGCACCAGTGTCTCAAGAGGAAGCGTGGTGATGAAAAATGTATTTCCAAATGGCCGATATTTAAGTTTTAAAAAATGACGAGAGATATTGCTCATCCGAATCCAATGGAAATTTAAATGGGAATTGTAGAGGAGTAAGGTACGTGAGTGGCTGTGACAAAATTTAATAGTCTTTTGTCCCTCAAATCACCCACATTAGCTTGATATATTCATTACTTATCGCACTACTTGCTTTCATAGATAGCTGGACGTGACCATCACTGAGATTAATTTAACATGCTTCTTTGTTCTCCCTTTGCAGGTACATGCATTTCAACTCGATGTATGATCTCCCAGAAGGTTTTTTTGCAAGGATGCAAAACATAATAAGGATGTAAGATATCTTGTTTCATTATCTTGTTTCTGGGTCCAGGGTCTTCCTAGCTACTGAAATCACGTAGAGTCAGTGCAAATCTGAACACTGAACTTGTGATTTCTACATTCAATCAATTTTGTATTCCCTCATCGAATTATTGACTCGTTGAATCATTGATTGATTGATTGATTCGTTCATTCATTCGTCCATTCATTCTTTCCTTCCTTCATTTTCTCTTTCATTGATTTGACAGTTTCAAGTTTAGTTCTGATTCTCTTTTAAAATATTCCACATTCCCTTAAATAAGTTTACTTTTAATATTCTCTTTGGGTCGCTTTTTGGGTTATATTTACATGCAACGTTGCTAGTAATAAACAATTACTCGGTGAATCCACTTTGAGACAAGTTGAAGTCTCATCGCGGTTATGCTGGCCGTTCAACCAATTTTAGCAAATACAATGTTCTTACTACATTCTTATAAGGAGGGTGGCTGAGTAAGGAGAAGATAAAGGAACTGTGGTATCACGAGATACGAAGTGGGTCATTTTAATACGCATCTATACCAGGTCCACGGTACGTGATGCTAAGTGATGCTAGTTACGTGAATTGCACGTCATGTAAAATGCATTATACAATAACAAGGGACAACAATTGAAAAATCAACAAAAATTGCTCTTGTTCTTAAGGAAGACAAAGACATTGGATATTATTAAAAAAACGAACTTTTTTAAATAGCAGTGTGTGCCGCTTATCTAATACCACGAGGTCTAGTATTGATTATGTTTTTGTTTTTGTTTTTTCGAAAACACACAAACAAGGAGACAAATCAACATTTTTATATTTGTCACAAGATAGGTATGCCCGTTGACAAAAAGGGAGAAATCCAGCGCCTTCTTGAATCGTCACTTGCCTTCTCTATATTCCCAAATGAGGCAAAGCAATGAAGGGGACAAACTATCTTTTCAATGACACACATAGTGCCCTCAATTTACACATGATCTCTTTGCTTACAGAACCGTTGATTCAAATGTAATGTGCTGTCACGTGGAATTTAAGCAAGACGGTGGTTGTGAGTTTGTGTTCGACGACAACTTTGCCAACTGTGGTAGTATGTTTCAGCACCCTGGACCCAGAAGGAGCATTTGGGTCCTTGGAATCCTATCTCTGCTTGGTGCAATATTTGTTTTTGTTTGGCGAATATGCTACAAAGAAAAAAATATGGCACAATCAATCATCTTGATGCACGTGGCAGCTGCAGATGGACTTATGGCTGTTTACCTGATTACTGTCGGGGTGATGGATGCGGTGTGGACTGGTGTCTATTTTCTGCATGATTACCAGTGGCGTACCGGGTTTCCCTGCCAAATCCTAGGGGGTATTTCTGTGCTGTCTAGTGAAGTCTCTTTAATGGTTTTGTCTCTTCTGTCGCTTGACAGACTAAAACACATTGTGTTCCCACGCCGCTTTAAAGTTCTTACACAAAGGAAGGCCCATGCGCTTTGCTTTATTATTTGGGTGATTGGGTTCTTCATCGCTTTCCTTCCAACTTTCGGTATCCGCTATTTCCATAACCCAGATGCGGGCATTTACTATTATGGGAAATCAGTGGTGTGTCTACCCATTCAGCTCACGCCTGATTTTTTGTCTGGATGGGAGTACTCGGCTGCCATATTTGTTGGTCTGAACCTGGTGTTTGTCCTCTTTATAATAATTGCATACCTCCTGATATTCTATACGACTTGGTCGTCAAAATGGCGCATGGCCCAGCAAGGAACCAGAAGAGAGAGAAAAATGAAGTCCTCTTCAGTCAATACTAACAGGAATACGTCTATGACAAAGAGGATTGTGTGCATTGTGATGACAGATGTTCTCTGTTGGGCACCAATTATGGCCCTTGGAATGAGATCAGCGATAGATCAGCAGTTTACCCCTCGTGGAGACATAGCTGTTTGGATGGTGGTTTTTGTCCTGCCAATCAACTCAGCAATAAATCCTGTTCTGTACACACTTTCAACCCCACAGGTAAAGAGATTCCTGTTTTTAATCACTGGACGTAGCCTTTAAAGAATTAGTTAAGGTCCAATGAGTTATGAGAAAGAAGTGATAGCAGAGGCTGATTTCATAGAACGATAGTTATAAAGTGAGTTGTTTATTGATTATCGCGATTTGTCCTTTTGCCATTATGTTGGAATAACAATGACCAGTGTTCATCTGGGATATCATTTTACATCCATTTTTTTCAACTATTAACCATTTTGCAAAATATCTTGACAGTCTTACCTCACCTAATCACTTTCACCCTTATTAATATAATTGAAAGTAAAAAAAAAAAAATCCCTTTCTTAGGTAAAAAAGATTTTGGGAGAAAAAATTTGTAAAGCCTGGAGCAACTTTCGAGGAGTTTCCACCTGTTGTGACGATACCCAAGGTAAGACTGATGAGACTTTATTTGAAGCACAATTGTCTTGAAGAAAAAAGTAACAGGGAAACGTAATTAGTATGCTACCAAGCATTGAAATTGTAAAAATTGTAAAAATAATGTTTGGAAATAGATGATGTTGGAGCTTGCGTTTAATTCTTAATGTGGGGGTAAAGGAAACTACCAAAAAAGTTATGTGTAAGAACTTTTGGAAAACTATGCAACACTAAACTCGCGGAGGTAATTGTTCAAAGAATATTCACTTGCTTGTAAGATTTGCATTTTTATTAATGGTCTTAGGAATGGAATTTAAGGACGGTGCCTACTAATTCAAAGGCATTTTCCCCCCATTTTATGACTATATAGGAAATGTAGATCTTAACAAGTGTTATTGAAATACAAAAAGAAAATTGGGGGCAACCACGCATTTTTCAAAGATGATTAACGAATATTATTTGTAAAAGCTTTAAAATGCAAAGCAATGGATGGCATTCTTTCTCAAATTGAAAATTAAGTATCTCTCAAAAATGCATGGTTACCCCAAATTTTCCTTTTGGATACCAAGTAAAATTTTTACAAGATGATTCGTATATATAGTTTTTGTTACAATGTTCCTTTAGAGATTAAATGTTCATTACAAGGAGATAAATTCAAACTAACCAACAATATCAGGGAAAACACAAATGACATAACGGTAAAAGGTTAAAAGTGTAATGCTAAGCTGGCATGATCAAGTTGTTTGTTAATTACAGGTTTCAACTGCTCAATATTAAAACTCTACTCGATTTTAAGTTAATAGAAAGAGGTAGCATTATCAATAACTTTGAAACAAGAAACATCGCAATTATCCTAGCAAGATGTTTCAAAATATGATAATTCTTATTCCGAAAAATATGCTCATTTAGATTGTGTAAAAATGCATATGGGTTTCAGCAATGTAGCCAGCACCACAGCCTGCACAAGTAAATTTGTACACAACACAAGATTTTAGAGAATCCGAAATAAAATACTTGGACTAAAAATGTTTGACAACAGTTTGAATGGAAAGAAAATTACTCTAACATTTAAATCTACACAATACTTGTTGAAAATATATGAAATTTTATTTCTAGTATGAAATGAATACCTTTATGTCACTTGTGTTTTTTTATATTATTGTTCGTTAGTTTGGACTTATCTGCTTGAACGGACATTTAATCTATAAAGAATCATTGTATTGATATTTATATATTCGGATATTCTCGTAAAAAAATTCATCTGTTATCCTCACTGTGGCCGATCAATTTTTTGATCGATTTCATTGGCTAATTTCCGTCACGTGGTGCAAACTCACAGGACAGTTATCAGGCAATAAACCCCGTTTGCGTGGATATTTGCCCTGCGAAATGTTGTAGCGATAATTTCCGTTGAAAAGAAACAAACCCAGCAGAAGTAAGGCCGCAGAAGAGTTTTATTACATGGAAGAAATACAAACTCGTTTTCTGGAGTCTAGTGATAGTGACCTTAAAAAGCTGGTCGCCAATGATGTCCCGGAAAGTACAATAAAGTCAACAAAACCAGCTGTCAACGTCTTTGAAGGTGAAGAAAGTTATGAACACACTTTAGAGATTTCATCCGACACAAACTTAAACTGAGTCATTTTATAGATTAGAGAATTTAATACACTGTGTTTACTAACTATAAAATAAACCAACCGTTCGAAGGAGAGAAAAATCCAGCCGTTCTTGAAAACACTGTTATCCAGACATTGTACATTCTGTCCTCCATGGTTGAATTAAATTTCTTTTTCAGTAAGCGAAAAAGCGCGTTGTTTTCGAGTTTTCGACTCGCAGTGACAATTAAAATGATTTGATTTTTTTTTTTCTGAAACCGACCACTTTCTTCTAGTCAAATCTTGAAGAATGCATTAAAAAATACGAAGCATCGCCTTCTCGTTCAACACTGGCTTTTTAAGAGCGGTTTTTTTGCGTGATATGAAAATTAATGGGATGGTTATAAAATAAATAAACCCCTTTCTGGCTTGCTGGTATGATGGCTGATAATATCCTTGGCTGCAGCCTCAGTTCCCACGGCCTGCTCCCGTCTGACCTTGTAGCTCAGTTGGCAGGGCGGCGGAGATCTAAACCGAAGGTCGTGGGTTCAATTCCCACCCTGGTCAGAGTTTTTCTCTGTCCTTGTGTGGGCCATTTCCATAAGTAGGGCTAACGCTCACATGGTTCATATGGGATAGAAATCGAGCACTTCACATTACACTCTATTCAGTTAACTCTGCAGACATTATCAGCCGACGTACCAACCGCCAGAGGTGGTTTATTTACTAAATTGATAATATACATAAAAAAAATTACTCAATTCTGATTGGCTGATAGCAGTGCAGTTCAAATGTAACACAGTGCAAGAAGTGTAATACCAGTGCATATCACACATCGAAATTCTGGATTATGATTTGACAATAAACAATCAGAACCAATCAAATCTTTTGTTTTTAAAATAAAGCGCCCGCCCTGATTGCTTGATTCACGCCGAAGGCGCGCTCGGTGGAGCACCAAAGTTAAGAAAATGTGGTAACGCATCGATGCGAGAAATTTTGGTTTTAGCTATGACGTCATCGACCGCCTGTCCGTACGTCCACTCCTCCATGTATGCCAATGTGACCAGTATTACGTGACCATATCGCAGGCTCAAGTTTAAAGTACTTGTGCTCAACATGGCGACCATCTACTCCCGCTAGTTTACACCATACAGCTTTGATATTGGACATCCATGTTCTGGTGAATTGACACCTGTCAAAACGACCAGTATCCCGTGACCGTATCTCAGGCTCAAGTTTAGAGCTCATCGAGGTCAGGTGTTTTTTTTGAAGTTGACTGCTGACAAGGTATTGGTTTTCGATTGAATCGCAAGCTGAAGCCAGGTCTGGGCCCAGTTGTTCAAAAGCGTTCAAAAACGCTAATCTCAGATTAAAAATTAATCAAGGAGTTTATTTCTCTACTGCCAAATGCTGTTCAACACTGCTATGCGGCAAAGTTTTACATTAGAAGAAGTTAATCTTGAAAAACAAAAATAAGCGAAAGAAACTTTCACCAAAAAGTTGAAAGCATGAAACAAAAGTTTACTCTAATCCTGGATTAAGTTAATCGGTCTTCGAACAACCGGGCCCAGGACACCTAAACATAAACGAGGCTTCATCTTTCGCGCGCTCGACGCGGCTACACGGCCATACTATGTCAACTAAAGGTCTTAACCGTCGACGCTTTTCGTGTTCAGGTGGAAAACGGTTTGGAAAGTATTTTCTTTCAGCGTTTTTGGTTCGTTTTAATCCAGTTTGACATATCATGATAGCTGTGGTCCACACTGGTGGCTATGTAATTATCCAATTCAAGCATCGGTGGGATATAAACTTAGAGCCGAGTGTTTATCTTTCATATGTTTAGAGCTGCTTTTTGCTCTGTATTGCCATTTTTGGCATATTTTTAGAACATTTTTAATTTTGAATCTAATAAGGTTGCATGATGGCTGGCCGGCCTATGACTAGAACAGAAACGAAAGAAGAGAGAAAGAGAACGAGAACGACAAAACATTATACCAGTAATAGCTCAAACTTGGTGGAAGAAGTTACTACAAAAATTCTTTTCTTGCTCACTAAACCGTTTGTTATTTTTACAGATGCGTTATTTCAAGTAGATGCGTGTTTTTAAAGTGGTTTAATCGTTTTTTTCCTTTCTTCAGGAATGAAACTCTAATTTTTATTCTGACCTGGAAATAGATAAAAATCATCTGTACTCTTTTTGGACGTCAAGAAATAGTTGATTTGTTTGTTTGTTTTGCTCTAAAATGCGAGCGAACCGGCTCCATTTGCCTCACCGTTTTTCGATTTGTCTTGACAGTGACAAGGAATTTTGCCCGTATGTCATAAACACGTAATCGCAATGAGCTCTCGTAAAATTAAGGAGAAAGATCACGGGCCTGGGTTTTCAGAGGTTTGTTTAAAGCACGTACAGGTACTTTGTTGGAGCGGATCTTGTTTGAAGTTTCTCCTTTTTTGGCAGCCGTATTTTGCCAATTATCTTTCCAAGCCAAGCTGGCGTGTGTTAGTGAAAAAAATTAAAATGTGAATCTCGTTCTCAGAGATAAAATGGAATAAAGTACATCAATAAAACCCTTTTTTGATCTTAAACTGACAAAGTTTTCTAATGATCTGCCACATCAAGTTTCGAATTTTAGCGTGATTCCTATTCGCTGGCTATTGACAGTTGACTCTGAAATGGTCTTTTTCCTTCTCCATGCTTGTTTTCTTTTAAAACTCTTGCGATTCAAGGAAATTCATTGCCAAACTGGTGAATTCCGCAGTAAATGTCACTTGAAAAACCGATATCACACTCATCGCTTTGTGATTCATGCCATATCGAAATGAATTTTCCTATAGAAGAAAGCGAAGAAAATTATTTAATTGAGCAGTAACCGGAAACGCCAAAACGCGGACAAAAACCAAAACCTTTTATTTTAACTAACCCTACAGCCAATAAGAATAAATAACCCGGGAGCTCCGCTTTTAGGCTTGGCTAAATCCATATATTATGTTAATATTAAGTAATAAATAGTATCTGTATCCCCTATTTAAGCTATAATTCATAAACCATTCAAACGAAAGTGTATATATAAATGAGTTTTTATGGATGATCCTTGCACTCAACTGAACCTGCTCCACACAGGTTCTCTTCAGAGGTCATGGGTTCGAATCATGTTGCAGGTGTCTTTGACAGACAATTGCTTAAATTTCCCAGTTAATTGAGAGGATCACTTCTCCTTTCATCTATAAACTGCACTTCAAATACATACACTTAAAACATTGTGGACTTAGTACGTTTTGTTTTTGAAGCGGCCAGAGATGCCACTGACCCTGTGTTTGGAGTGTTAACGGTCAAACTGATGGATGCTAATGCACGGTTACAAGGTACACCACGCACGCCAAAGGCCCAATTCCAGCAGTGCTGTGAAAACTAGCAATGTTTTCAAAAAGGTTAAGTGGCGGCTGTGTGCCTGTATGCATCATGATTTGTCTGCATCGTTGCGATTTAAGATAATGTTGCCTGAAGAAAAATTTGTTGTTTTGTTTGGGGCAAGCCACGATGCTTCTCCTGTTTTGATGGAAGCCATCTTGCAAATGAGTGTAAGTTGAATGTGGTTGACGCACATGTCTCTTCAGTAAACAAGCAAAGACAATGCCGATTCTGAGTGCAAGATGCAAACAACCTTGTCTCCAGCTATCCACTTGAAGAAGCCAACAGCTGTACATTTACCCCATCTAGGTCCGAGACACCCAAGATGGGACTTCCTACAGTACCCTGTGAAGGTCAGAGCTAGACGCAAAATTGCTCACCTGAACACATATGCTCTGCTTGGTTCTGGAAGCACAAAAACCCTCTGCTCTAAAGCTTTGATGGAACAGTCTTCTCTGAAAGGGGGACGTGCAAAGTTTTCCCTCACTATCGTCAACAACAGTGAAGAAAATGTTGAAAGTGTAGTGACACTAGAAGTGATTGGTGTTAAGGGTGCGGCAGGAGGAAATGGTGTTATCCATCCGCCAAAGGTTGCATTGCATTGCCTTACCTTGTAATATCCGTGGTTAGCCTCATCTTAAAGATCTATCCTTTCCGAAAATAGACGAGTCCGGCCCTTCCATACTGAGTGGTCAGGTCACTCAGGCCACTCAGGAGTGGTTGGTCAGGATATAAGAGGCTTAGTGGCCCCTGGAAAGGGAAAGGAGAGAGGTGAAACCCTAGCTGATGGTCTGCCGCACTTGTCAGTGGATGACAAGAGAGCAGTTGAATTCTGGGAGTGGGCAATTGAGATCACGGATGGACACTATCAGATGGACATTACTTTGAAGTCTCAGTACCCAGACATGCCTAACAATTTTGTTGTGGCACAAAACCGTCTCAAGTCTTTGGGCAAACGTTTCTTCAGGGACCCTGATTTACATGCTAACTACAAGGCTGGAAGTCAAGAAATGCTGGATAAAGGTTACGCTCACAAAGTGCTGGAAATAGAGATCGACTCATCAAGTTCAAGGACCTGCTACCTTCCCCATCACAGTGTTATGAATGTTAGCAAACCAGAGAAGACACGTATTGTGTTTGACTGTCTCAGCACGATAGTTTTGCAAGGCCCCGACTTGACAAACAAACTTGTCGGAGTTCTATTACGTTTTCGAGAAGGTCGGATAGCTGTGAGGGGGAAATTGAAGGACTGTTTCATATGATAAGTTTTCAGGAATTGATCAAGGAAAAGTCACTTTGGGACTATTTATTGACTTATCCAAAGCCTTTGACACTGTAAATCGTGATACCTATTGGGTAAACTAGTTATTCATGGGGTTCGTGGGGTGGGGTTACAATGGTTTAAAACTTATCTTTCTTCTAGATCTCCGTTTATAGAGTACACTGGATATAGTTCCTCCCATACATACATTACATGCTGGTTACCTCTTTTTCTTATACATTATCGACATGTGTAATGTGTCAACGGCTTTGTATTTTATACTCTTTGCTAACGATACTAACATATTTTACTCTCTTAAATACCCAGTTAAACTTATGGAAATTGTAAGTGCTGAGTCGAGGAAACTGTCTCACTGATTTCGGTCTATTGAGCTACCATTTATATTAAAAAGTCTAATTTTATTATATTTCAAAGAAAACAAAATAGGCAGAAACTTGACTTACATTTTGCAATTGATAATATAGAAATTGATCGGGTAAGTGAGGTTGTCTTCCTTGGCGTAATTCTTGATGAGCACTTATCTTGGAAATGGCAAATAGTAGACGTACCTAGAAAATTTATAAGGTATAATATACAGAGCAAGTTTCAGCCTCAATAAAATCTCGTTATATACCCTCTATTATAATTTTCTTTATCCCTCCTTACATTGTTGTAATATCGTAAATGGTTTGAACCCAGAAATCATAGCATAATTAAGTAGAGTACGAGCGTCCGGGTGAGTGTAGTCCTGTTTGAGATGACATTGACGAACGTTTCGACAACCTGAGGGGAAGTCATCTTCAGAGTCAAGTGATTTGTGTAACGTCATTAGATACTATAAAAATTCCGGACGTAGATTTCATTGGTCTTATTCGTGACTTATTCGTGATGTTATTGGTCGACTGTCAGTTGAGCCCAGATTCAATTGTCTGTGAAGACTAAACAATGATTGGTGTATTTCGATCCGCCTATAGGTCTAAAATGTCTGTACGTGTATCATAGAATACGTTGGGAAGTACTCTAATATAGTAAATCAGTGTGTTGTTTGTCTGTTGTTGATGTCGTCGTCGAGTTGTTTGTAGGGTGCGGGAAGTTGTAGGCATCGGTTTATTGGTCTCTGTTCTAAGTTAGTAAACCAGCTTTCCTGTACGATCCGTTGGTAGTAGTTATCGTGGTAGGTAACACGCGCAGAAGAGTCCCAGTCGATTTTGTGGTTTGTCTGTAGATGGTGTTCAGCAATGTTATTGTTGATGCCACCGTTCCTCGTGGCTCTTCTGTGTTCAGTCAGTCGAGCGTTCAAATTTCTGCCAGGCTTACAGATATAAGTGGCCCGGCAGTCGCAGCATTTGATCTTATAAACTGTTTCTTGTCCGTCCTTAGGTTGGTCTTTGTCTGATTTTAGTCAGTAATTTTCGTAAGGTGGTGATGGATCTGTGAGCAACACGGATGTTGTAAGGCTGTAGGATCGTTGCGATAATCTCAGTCACTGTAAATGTAGCTCTAGGTGTAAGGAAGTCGTAGTTGCAGTTGTTCGTACTGTAAACGTTGTCTAAGCACTTATGTTCGTCTGCTAAGCTGTCGCATGAGTCACAAACCAGTAGTGCGCGTCTCGTTAAGGTCCGGTCTTGTACGACAAAGAAGAATGTGAACAAATTACAGAATGTCCAAAACTTCGCAGCTAGGATTGTAACCCCTTTCGAAGAAATTTGATCGCATTACCCCTGTTCTTAAAGAACTGAAATGATTGTCTGTCGAATCCATGCTTATCTACAGGGACTGCATACTGATTTTAAGTGGACTGGCCCCTGACTATCTTTCTAAGAAGTTCAAAGAGAGGTCTGAAATACACAATAAAGACACACGGAACAAGAATGAGATGGACATTTCAGGGTACAGAACGGCCGCAGGCCAAAGCATCTTTCATTATCGAGCAGTTTCACTGTGGAATTCCTCACCCGAAAGGCTCACTGAGCTAACAAACCTTGCATCATTCAAAAAGGAAACTATGCGTCATTTAAAAAGAGAATTTTAGAAGCGTTGATCTAAAATATATTGTAAATATATTGTTGAATCTGTTATAAAAATATGATTTTTATCATTTCTTTTTTGTTTTTATAGATTTACATATTTTATTGAATACTGTAATTACTTGGAATAGCCAGAAATTGGAAAGGAATACTTTTCATATTAATATTAATATATTAATATTAATGGGTAGTAATAGTAGTAGTAGTAGTAGTAGTAGTAGTAGTAGTAGTAGTAGTAGTAGTAGTAGTAGTAGTAGTAGTAGTTGTAGTAGTAGTAGTAGTAGTAGTAGTAGTAGTAGTAGTAGTAACCGGATGTGGGCGTTTTTTCCGTTGAGATGTTCGTGAAAATCGTCGATTTCGTCTGTGTGTAGAGCTGTGAAAGTACTGTCAACGTAACGTAACCAGAGTGGTATTGTTTGTTTATAACTTGCCAGAGCTTGTTCCTCGATGTTTTGCTCGCCGATTTCGGCAACAACAACAAAAACCGGACCCATACCACTACAGTGACTATATCCTACATCAAAGGAACCCCTGAGATTGTCGCAAGGATCCAACAGCCTTACAACATCCGTGTTGCTCACAGACCCATCACTACCGTTCGAAAATTACTGCATGACTAACGTCAAAGACAAAGACCAATCAGGGCAATGCGACCGTTAGGAACTGATTTGTAGATTCGAATGGATTTAGATGATTCGAATTCCTTTGGTCCGGTTTCTTGCACCGATCATGTTGAGAAACTTTACCATAGATTTCAGCATCGCCTTTCTCGGTGAATTTTCGAAAGATGAAGCTCAAGTTCGGCAAAGGTATGGGGACGTCCCTAATCGGTCGGATTCTGGTGTTTTTAGTGTGAGAATTTTACTGGTTGGCGTCAGTTACAGAGATGGTCTGATCAAGATCCTGCCGTTGCTGCACTCCTAAACTCCTGAGCTTCAACATCAAGAATCCCTCATGGGCACACCGGCTCTTACCCTGCAGGCAGAATCTCCTTTGATCTTCCTAGATAAGTCGGGGAGGGGAAGAAGACTCTGCCAGCAGCCTCGACATTTCGTATTACGCATGCGTTGAAAATAAAATGTATTTGGTTGTCAGTCACGCCTTACCAGTAACCGCAAAACAAACGGTCGGGATATTTTCTAACAACTCTGGCAAACACACGGCAACCAAGGAATAATTTCCTCGGAATCTCAAGATACTTCATACTTTAAATTGCCATTTCATTTTTTACAGAAAAAGTTATAGGTTTCTGGCAGACTAGTTTCTGTAACCGACATACGAAATGCGCAAAAATTAAAAAAAAAGGTTTGGCAATTCGAAACTGGACTGACTCATCCATTTTTTTGGATGAGTGGCAAATCAAAGACAGTCCAGGAGGCTGGCCGAGTCTTCTTTCTCTTCCCGACTACCGTGCCCGCACAATGAGCATGCTCTTATATGTCAGCTAGTCTTGGACCACATATGCAGGGCATGAAAAGCGGAAACCGCGTACGACATGCTGTGATTTCAGCGCATTCCCTGTCGGCCGGGCCACCGAGTCCCAAACAGCACTACTGTAGTCGGGAGAGACGACATTACCTCCATTTACACCCTCCTTCACCAGAGACAACTCTGTTGGCTTGGCCACGTCCACAGATTGCATAACGGTCACGTTCCAAAGGACCTCCAGTATGGAGAGCTAGAGCGGGGCAAGAATCCACTCGGGAGACCAAAGCTTTGCTTCATGTGGCATGAGGGACATGCACACACTTAGCCTTCTGTAATTGCATACCCGAGAGACCATCCCTGCAGACCGTATCACTTGGAAGACCCGAGCCAGCCGTCATGAGGGAGAAGCCAACATCAGGATATGGATGCAGAGGAGGACGGACAGCACAGGAGCCCCACCACTCAGTTTAGATCATGCATGTGGCACATTTGGCTGTATCTGTCAATCTATGATCAGGATTTTAAGCAACCAGAGGACATATAAAATCAGTGGGCCTCGCTAAGATTATAGTCTGTGCCTTATGATGCCTACTAGTCATGCCCTGAACGGATAATGGGTTCTCCAAAGTACCTTGATTCCAATAATAAAACAAAGTAGAAACTCTTCTCGGTTTTTCTTGTTTTGTTTTAATGACAGATGTGACCCTTAGATGACTCTTTAATGGAAAGCTTAGAATGCCTGATTTTGTTTTTCGTTTTTTTTTACAAGACCTCTTCAAAGTCAAAAGCTGGTCTAGCAGTCTTTTAGCTTTCACCAGACATCAATATGGTATATTTTGCTTACGGGAATCGATAATAAACTTATGTAATTTATGCAAACTGGGTTTTGGTTGGTATTTGTCGATTGCATTTTATATTTCAATGAATTTAAGGAAACGTACTCCCTGAAAATTAGCACAGTTGAAGAATGGCGACAATCGGCTGTAAAATTATCCGGATTTCCCTTGAAAGATATTGACTTGATTCATATTGACGGGTGTGACTTGCTTGCAGAAGACGAACAAGAACAGGAAGAACAGGACAATGGGGAATCTGAACATGACGAGGGTAACGTTATTTATCTACGATAATAACCAGATAACTAAGGAAGATAAGTGATAACAACGTCAACTACTTACTTTGCTTTAAAATGTTAAATAGCTTACGAAGATTAGGAAGTGCTGAAAATGCAACTTCTAGCTTTCTTGCAAAATGAACCTTACTTAACATTAAAGGCATAGAGGCATTTCTAACTTGTGTCATGTGGTATTATAAAGGAAATAAGTGACGCCTGGTTACTTATTTCGCAGCTCTCCTTAATAAGATTAAAAATCAGTATTTTATCTGAACGAATGCACTTTTGTCGAAGAGTAAGATGCTCGCTAGAGGAATTTTAGTGTAACAAATGTTGTTCACTTGATTTAAGTTTTAGGGCCCTTCCCAAGGCAGTAAAATATCAAGGATCCGTGATAAAATATCTCTTTTAAAATGCTGAGAACCAATGTTTGGCATTGTAATATTCATTTTTCCTGTAATTTTTCTTTCCACTGAGAGCCGATGGCGTACTATTGGAATCAGGTAAAAGTGATCATGAAACCCACATGTGTGTCTCAGCTTTCCACTTAAGGAAAATACGGAGAGCCTTGAGTCTGGTAAAATAATAGCATCTTCTCCAGCCAAAAAGAAACGAATGTTGGCATACCGTTCTGTCATTATTTTGGCTCGGCATCCATGCACCGAGCAATGCAATTGGTGACGCTTATTGTAAGCGCTTGTATGAGCCTGGTAATATAATAGCATCGTCTACTTTAATTATTGTAATGGAATAAGTCTATCTTGGAAAGAAAGATTCCAAGACATCAAGGGAAGAAAAACTTACGATAAATGCCAGTACCTCTGTCAACAGCGATAAAATTAAATTCCATTTCACGTATAATACCCTTTGTTTTTCTTAATTGAACTAACCTTTGCGACATTTTCTTTCCAAAAAGCAAATTAATAGTTTCCTTTTAGTGTTAGCATTCTCAGTATTTGTTTTTTGAGCAAGAAACAAACCTATAAAACCCCTTTTTTTGCCATTGACACAGATCTTGAAGGTGAAAAAGAAGATGAAAAACATGTAGGTAACAAGCAAGCGGAAACCGACCTTGAGAAAAAGGAGCCAGCAGATGTTAAAGATGCAACCGTAAACGCAAAGGAGAAACTGCCAGGTGAAATGATTTCACAAGAACCGGGGGCAGTTGGACCTAAAGCAGTAAAACCAGAAAGTTCAAGAGTGGAAAAAACGAGAAAGTCTGCACGGAGTAAGGTGTCATTCCACAGTGTGTGGGAGGTGGCCGGAGGAGGAAAATCATGTCAAGAAAAAGATCCAAAAGCACACAGGGACAATGCTGCTCAAGGTGCATCACTACTGGTAGTGATAGAGGAAGAGGCAGGTGACCTCAAATTAACCAGCGTCTTGGATTCTAAAGAAGCAAAGGGAGCAAAGACTGAAAACGACGAACCAAAAGCTGTTGAATTAACTGAAGCAGGCAACGTAGATGTGGCTGACGAGCTGCGTATGCCTACAGATGCTGATATAACCAATGTGACAGGCATTGAAGAAATTGATGCAAGGAAACCTGAGAAAGAAGGGCCAGTAGATGGGGATGCTATTGAGGTCACCAATGCTAGTGGTGGTGCAGGATTGCTGATGGAAACAGCAGGTGGTGAAGTGGCAGGGGATGCTATTCCTAAATGGGTGGATGCGGCACATTTGACTCCAGAGGAACAAGAAGTTACACCAATGGTGTCAACAACAGATGGAGGAACCGCAGGTGTTCATCCCATTCATGCAGATGTGGCTGACCCTCGTGAGGCACTTAATACGCAGCAAGAGGAAGATGTTGAGATAGTCAAAGTGCCAAATGCTGGAGAGGCTGAAAAGGTCAAAGTACCAAAAGCAGAGAGCCGAGAAAAGGTCCAAGGGGCGAGCACAGGAAATGCTGGGGCCACCGATGCAAAGGATTCCAAGATAAAGAGAAAGACAGAGGCTAAATTCTAAAAGGACTTTACAATGCCTTTTTTAAAAGGCATTGTAGACAAAAACACTAAACATGAAAGCATGGAGAAGCCTTTAAAGTATCATATAACATGTATAGTAGTTAGGCAGAACTACAGAGCTTGATGCCAAGTTCTCGGTCTCATGCGTGTCCCAACAATTCTTTCTTGAAAACGGTATATTTCCCTTAAGACTAACTCTAAAAAATCAATTGGGATTTAATTGTAGTAGAGCGATGCATATGCTGAAAGTAGACAGCATTCTGCAAAAGAAAGATTCAAAACATTATGTACAATTTTCATTGCATTGTGGTTTTTTCCCAGAATAAACTTACATCAGTGCTCTTCCTTATCCTTTGCAACGCTCTTGTAGTACCATATTTTGTGCTTTACACCTATTAAAAGGTGGAGATAATCATAAACGCGGTGTTAGGGAAGGACCCAAGGCACATCTAACTGAATTGCAAAATCTGAAAAGGTGGCCAGTAAAAGAGAAGAACTAAACGTTTGCGGCTTAGAAATGTACCCTCGACGGTATGGCCATAAGATCTTTGACTGTGGAATCGAAACAAGAGACATGGATGAAGTTGGAAAAATTTGCGGTACTTAATGGAAGAGAATACCAGTAACTCAGTTACGACTCGTGCACATTAGAAATTACTATGATATCATTTTGCTTTTGCTTTTTCGTAAAAAAAGGATTGTATAATCAATGCAATAGACCGTTGTTCGGTGAAAAGTCAACAGGCCTTTGATGGGCCTATGCCATCAGTGGCCGTTAATTGCGAATTGAAATTATAATTCTTTGTCGACATGGAGAATCCATATACACGCAATAAACACGTGGTTCGTCTAAAGCAACGCTGTTAATCTTCTTATTTATCACTCAGGAAATAAAATAATTAAAAGAGATATGTTGTCTCACCATTAAATGTTATCCTTGATTATTTGAACCGTTCCATGGCTTTGGGGCAAGCAACAATATTTTGTATCCAAGCGCAAACCCCACTTAAAAATAACAAGGTCACGCACTGCCCATAAAAGAACAAAACAGAACGGATTCCTCAACCGGGGCAAAACGAATCGGTGCAAAATGACGTCTCTCTCTCAATGGTATGCTAGTCGTGCAGTTAGTATTCACTCAGTGCGGAGTTAATGGCCAATAAAACAACCAAATATCAAGTCTCCGCATGCTAAGAAATGTAACTGAGATCGTTACTTAAACAAATTAAAATTATCTATGTTGTAGAAGGGTATAAGTGATCTCAAAATCCTCCAGAATTTGCATTTATCGCACAGATAAACTTACTTTAAATAGATCAATGGACCAAAAGCTTATCTCCGATTTATGTACCCTCTACCTAACTCTAAAAGGCACTGCCTCACGATCTCCAATAGTTAAAGGGTTGCTGCAGAGATTCTCATTTATAAAGTTAAACTTCGTTGCAAATTGCATTGCAAATAATTAACCTCTTCCAAGCTATTTTGTGATTTTCCAGAGCTGGTTTTCTTAAAGTGCAATTAGGAGCAAAAATCGACTTCTTTTTTTATTCAGATTTTAAAGGTGGGTTTGCTTAACACCTGATTGGCAAAATGCCAGCTTTAATTTTTTTTTTTTCAAGGGTTATTTACTTTGAGTCTTGGATTTCACAGTTGGCCATTCATAACTCACGTTCAAAACTGACCGATTGGACCTCAGAGGGTTGGTTCTAGGGAAAAGTGACGTCATTTAATCACTAGCTTGAGATTTCAGCGTATAAATGCAACCTATTATATATGCAAAACACGAATTTAAAAGTCTGAACGCCCTAAACTTCCGTACTGTATGTTAATTCATCTGCGTACACACGCATTGTTCTTAAAGTGCTACTTTGACCAAAACATCAATTTTTATTTTTCGTTGAATTTCAAAACTATGTTAACTAAACAGTAAGTGACCAAGTTTTAACCCTTTTTTTCAAAAAGAGATCTGTTTATTTTAACCGAAATTTTCCTATTTAATGGTTAAAATCTTGAGAGAGCTGAATAGAGGAGAAAATGACGTCAACGATTCAATGGTTTAAGAATGCAATGCACGTATTTTCGGCTGAATTAATGTGCAGCACAGGAGTTTCGGTCTTTCAGACTTTTAAACTCGTGTTTTGCATATATATAAGAGCTGCGTTTGCACTCTGAAATTTTAAGATAGTGAGTAAATGACGTCACCTTTCTGTAGATCCAACCCTCTGACGTCCAATCATAGCTTACATAAATTTTATAAGGGTTTGTATCGGGAAGTTAGCGATCGTTTTTTAGGGCATTAAAATAGAAATAAAAATACACCAGAATTTCTCACCTTGCCTCCTTGTCTTATTTATGGTATGTTCTTGGGCATTTCTGGCCGTTTCAGCGCGATTCTAGGGAGTTTTAGTTCTATCATTTCTCTCTGATATATATAATTCCCCAAGGTTGGTTACTTGCTGGCGGCGGTATCGCATATCCATTGAAGGAAATCAGCCGTAAATTCATTCCGAACGCTCAGTTAGCCTCCAGATTTAGCCCAGTGCACGTTTTTAAAAATCCTCCTCTAACTAATGTCTCTCTCTATCGGATAAAAACAGCCACGGTGCGGGAATTTCTGCTCGCTAATCCAACGGCGCCCTTTCATCGAGGACTGTCGGCGATGCTTTGCCAGGTAAACTGTAAAACAAACTGAATGTTTATGTTTTGCTTGCGAAACATCTTTATAATGCATCAACATTTCCCTGAGGTTCGTCTGTATCTGCGTGACAGTTCAGTACTTTCCTGAGAAGGGCCTCACGTTGTACCTGTCACTGAGACTAAAGCCTCGTCGTCCCCCTTGTGTGTAACAAATTTGAACTTTGGGCCCGGTCGGTAAGGTGTTTTTCAACGGTTTCGTGCACGCAAACTTCCGAACCAAGCATGTTGCTAGGGGCAAAATCAGCCCACTTCGGCGATTTTCAATTCCTTTCGTGAACGTTTCTCTGATATTAAGATTGAAATATGTAGCAGCACTATCATCCTTGGTCTCAGTGGAATTTCGGGTCGATTTGAGCTTTTTGGATGAATTTACAGCAGCTTGTGTTTCCGACTGCTTCATTGGAGTTTCCAACCTTGAAGATAAATATAGAGAGAGAAAAAAACAACCCACTGGAATAGCGCTGAAATGGCCGAGGTATGCCACAACAACACTGATAAGGTATCGAGAAGACAAGGTAAGGCATTTTTGTTCGATTCATGTGCTTTATTTCGACTCCTAAACACGTTTGCAAATTCCCATACAAACGCTTATAATTTTAACTGATCGTGATGCTGAAATTACATTGTTAGCTTGGGGTACCTGTGATCCAATCGGTCAGTATGGAACGTGGGAAATGGCTGACTGTGAAATAAAAAAAAAACTGACATTCAAAGTAAACGACCTTAGGATAAAAATCAAAGCTCAATTTTTTGCCAATCAAGTATTAATCAATCACACTTTTAAAATCTGAACAAAAAAAAAGTGATTTTCTTAATCATAGTAGCACTTTAAACTAGTAATTCTCGATCCAGCTCTCTCACGATTTTAAAGTTAGTAATGGCGGACAATCAAATAGGAAAATTTCAGTTAAAATAAATGGAAAGCACACTTGAAATTTCACAAAAGGAGGTTGGACATTTCGTAACAATTACACGACGCAATATGCCATCTTGATATTACAAGGTTACCGCTGTAAAAAGAATGAAAACAAGCAGAATTAAACCTTTAGTTCAACAAGAAATAGCCTTTCTAAGCTAAGCTAAGCTGATCTACGGTATTTAGGTCTAAGAACTATATTGAAAACGGCTAGCTTTCAGTTGTTTTGCTGGGTACCACTATGTCAATACTCTAAAAAATTCGACTTTCCAGGAGCTTGTGTCGTTAGTCTGGTGGATATTAGAAGCTATATTCAGAACCCATCGATTGGAGTTCCACTCTTTGCCTCGACTATTCTGATTCTTTTCTACATACTTAAAATGTGTTATTCTTTGAAGTATATTGTACGTCGTGTAAGTTGAATAAAGAGAAAATATAGTAACCCATCGATGCGAGAAAGTTTGGTTTTATAGCCATGACGTCATCCACCGTCCCTCCGTACGTCCGTCCGTACGTCCACCCCTCCATGTATGCCAATGTAACCAGTATCACGCTAGTTTACACCATACAACTTTGATATTGGACATCCAGCTTTAAGTTTATATCAATCCGATGCTTGATTGTCTAGCAATCAGTGTGGACCACATCTATCATGATATGACAACCTGGATTGAAACCAGCAAAAACTGCAGAAAGAAAACGTTTTCCAAACCGTTTTCCACTTGAACACGAAAAGTGTTGGCTGTTAAGAGGTATAGTTGACGTAGTACGGCCGTGTAGCCGCGTCGATCTACAGAAAGCGATAAGATAAGATAATAAGATAATATTTTATTTAGCTCATATTGTTGTTTACATTTGATTTGAAATTCTTAATGAGGTTTCGGTAGCATTTTAGTTTTTTTTCTTCTTTTAGTTAGCTAGTAAGGTACGAGCTGGGGAGCTAAGTGAACCGATAGGTTATCTAGTTAGCTCCCCAGCGCGCGAAAAATGAAGCCTCGTTTAACCTAGGCTGGGCCTGTGATTCAATCGAAAACCAGTAACTGGTCAGTGGGCAACTTAAAAAAACAGCTGACCTCAATGAGCTTTAATCTTGAGCCCGCAATATGGTCACGTGATACTGGTCAGCGGATTTGACAGGTGTCAATTGACCATAACATCTTAACCCTCAACTGCTAAGGCCTGAATGTTAATTCTCGAGCTCCCCACTTACAGCCTCACATATCCTTGCATGTTAGTTTTGATATTTTGCTGTCTTAAAAGTATTCCATATCCAATGGTTGTCTTTATTCTCATCACCAATCTGCTTGACAATTTGCTGATTACTGACCAGGAAAATAAGATGTCCGAGGCTTAAGAATATTAACATTTTAATGTTTGTTTTAATGAATGTTTTATAGAACCTTGAAGGCTATAGTGATGAAGAAAGCTATGCTGATGAAGAATGTTTCGATGTGTCAAAATCACCAAAAAAATGAAGGGAAAGGATTACAAGCTGTTCAATGGTAATGTTGAGTGCAAGATGATAACTCTTGAGAGCCTTGATAATCCTTACGTTGTCCCCTTTATGATGAGTTGCCAGGAAGAAGGTCCTACAATTATAAGTAAAGCAGTTCCCATCGGAGAAGAAGAACGTACACATGTTCCTCCTACACGTCATATCACAAGACAATTGTGTCCATCGAATTTGGTAAAGCTATTGAAAAATGGTTCCCACTCGTGCTTCTCAATTACAATTTTGATGGTCAGCCCACAAGATTTAAGATCAAGAAGCATGGTAATCGAAACTCATCCAATATGGCACACATCCAATCCAAAGAGAGCACCAAGCTTAAAGTTGCAGATAAAGCTGTTGAATTTGGTCCAAAGAGGGCATTGTTCTTAACAAGAAAGGAAGCTGGTGGTATCTGTGGTGCCGATAGCATTAATTCGCTCCCACGCAACGTGAAACAGGTTGGATACCTCACTCACTCAGTCCTAGAACTGCAGAAGACAACTTTTCCTGGCTTTATCCGTCAAGTAGTCTGTAATGATCTTCCCACGGTCATGTTATTCACTGATCAACAGTTGAACAATATTGTGAAGTTCTGCTGTCACGACAGGGTAAACCAAGTCTCTGAAATTGGAGTTGACGTAACATTTCAACTTGGTCCATCCTATGAGCTTGTAACAAGTTTTAAGAATACAGTTCTTCGAGTAAAGGGAGCAAAAAACCACCCCTCCTTTTTAGGCCCTGTCATGGTCTGCATGACTAGAGACGAATCCACGTACCTATCATCTATCCATTGCCTTATCCGTGAAAATCCTGGTCTCAGTGAATTCCTTCGTGCCACAGGCACTGATGATGAACGTGCGTTAACGAATGCCCTCGCGGCCGATTTCAGGAATGCAACACCTTTGCTTTGTTAAATTCATAGCCAAAGAAATATCAAGAAGAAATGTTGAAAGCTCGGTCTCTCTTTAGCACTAGTGTCCCATATTTGCCAGGATCTCTTCAAAGCAAAAAGTGGATTAATTTGGTCAAGTCCACTAGAAGAGTTTAACAAGAATGCAACAGCACTCATGGAAGGGTGGGACACCCTAGAAAGGTCCGAGAAGTCTGGCCCACCAGCCTTTACACAGTATTTTCGCACCCACAAGCTTAATGATATGCGCAAAAAGACGGCTGCATTTGTTCTGAAAGACCTTGGCTTGGGAAACAAGCCATATGAACAGAACATGCCTGAGTCAGTAAATGATATGATGAAAAATTGGACGAAGTTCATTCCCCAGGACATGGACAGACTCATTATAAACCTATATGACTTTGTGCAGTCGTTCGATCAAGAGGAAGAAATGGCATGGTTTCAGTTGTCCGACAAGTGGGAGGTCTGCCACCAGTTTCAGCAACACTTATTGACAAAGAGTCATGCAGAGATGACCCAAGAAGAGCGAAAGGCTTTCCTCAAAAGGGCTACCAAAGTTTGCCCGATCCAGAAGCATATAAGAGGGGCTGCAAGTTTAAGGTCACACCATTGTCACGTTCCTCAGCTCATCCCTCTATAAGGCGAGCAGCCTGTGATCTCAGCGACCTTTCACAGCTGAGTGACCACTTTTCCAAAGAGGAACAATCGAGTCTGCTTGAAAAAGCCAAGACTGTGCTGTGCAACGACCAGTTCCGCCAGGGTTTCAAGGATAGTGTGTACTTTGTTGACAGTGGAGGACCCCTTCCTCACCGGGTTCAGTGCTTTAAGAGTGGAAAATGTACTTGTGATTGTAATTTCTTTGGGCGAAACAACCTTTGCCATCATTGCCTGTCTATTGCCATCCATCTTAACTGTGTGGCAAACGTTGTGGAGGCCTACCAAGGCCGAAGTCTCAGCCGGATATCAGCAGCTTCTGCTCCAAAAAAAGTTGGTGGGAAAGCTCCATCTCGCAAGCGGCATTTACCTGCAACTAAAGTAGCAGTCCACCATTCAGATACAGATGAAGATGCACAGAATACAGAAGCAAATTTTCAAGCTGAAATTCTCAATTCAACAACTCTTGTTATAAGAAGAGCAGCTAGACCAGTGGATCCCCCAACCTCTGGGCCTTTGGTTCTTAAAAAGATTTCCGGTAACATCAAGAAGTGGCTGGCTGCTGGAAAGCTGTAAAATGTAATGTTGTGGGACTCCAGAGCCCCGATGATAAGCTGTATTGTTTTGCTAGATGTGAGCGCTATCATTTTTTCAACAAGGAAACGAATGCTTGGCAGTTGGTAACATCGACGAGGCACTACCACTTAAACCCTGTGTGCACAAAGGTGTCTTCAAAAATAAAATCTGATCATAGTCTCATCGTCACTAGTAGCCTGCGTCAGCTGGTTATGGAGAGATTCCAGTGTCATTTAGATTTGTAAGTGTCTATCATTTCCTTGAATGAGGTTATCAGGGTTCGTACACTCATTTCAAGAAACTCAATTGTATGTTCCCTTCATCCTCTTCCCTGAAGGTTTGCTTTTTAGTTGAACTACCTTGCATGCCTTTAAAGCTTAAGATGCCAACTGAAAATTGCCTAGCAAACAGAAATCAAAGAGAAAGACATACTATATCCCGAAAGTCCCTTCTTAGAGGTTGTCAAAATGAAATTATTTTGAAGTTTTCTATGAATTGGAGTATTATAAATCCTCTTGGGTTTGTCTCGAGACAGCCTAAACGGTTTAAAGTACGAGCCTTGAAATGACAGTTAGCTATCATTCATTTTATCTGAATTTGAGATCGTCTTTGCTTTAGTTGGGCAAACCGCGTGCACAAAAGAAACGGTTAAGGCTAGAAGTGATTTGGAAATGTTTACATACGAAACGTTTGCTTTGCACACATGTATGAACGTTGCAGTTTTAAACATTGTGTTAGAGTTAGTTACAAATTATTGAGATTTAGCTCAATTTATATTTGTTTTCAAATTCCAACTACGGCAGAGATCACATGTAATCTTAAGCATTGCAGAGAATGTTTGTTGGTTGGCTACTACTTTAGATCAAACTAGAAGTTTTTTTT
>NW_027179682.1:327500-352500 GCF_036669935.1 Montipora foliosa | reverse complement strand
GATGATCAGCAATGCGTTGAAACAATGCGTTGCTGATCATCGATATTCTGCCATTGGTTGGCATCTGAGAGATGCCCATGGGAACATTGACTTACTCAATGAGAGCCAGTTTAGAATGCTTAAAAAATGTAGCACGAAATGGGATTGTCTCGTTTATGAAATGTTGTACATAAGAACAATAAGACCCAATTTAAATACCCAGAGCGACTCCATTAGGGCCAAACTCTTTGTTTAACTTTCAATGCCTTTTAATTTATTCATCTCTTCACTATATATACCCTATTTCATTATTTCTTTTTTACTTGAGAATGACGTCCTGGACACGTCGAAACGTCGTGCCATGTTTTATCATATTTTATCGCAGATTGTTACTGTCAAATGTTTTACCAAATCTTTACTTATTCGTCGTTTTTTTATTGGTATTTTTAAATGACTGGTGATAACATCATCAAGTTTTGTTGTTATTGGTTGAAACAACTTTGAAAAAGATGCTTGACTTGTTTTTTGTCTCAAATCATGCTGTATAATAGCCTTTCTTAAGGTATTAATTTTATCTCCTAATTCAGATTTACTTTTTGCTAGTTTTTTCAACTTAAGTACACTCATTTGTTATATTTGGTTACATAAAAATGGAAAATCGTATATAAAAGATAGTGTTTTACTCAGTATGCAACACACTGTTGAACATGGTGTTGAACATCATGTTATGAAATAATATACACATATGATATAAATGAGAATACCAAATTACGATTCTGCTGATTATGATGCCAGTAGTTATAAACAGTTCTACAATTTTATGCCAAATAAATGCTATAGGATGTTGATTTCTTGTCGAAGTTCATCAGGTAAAACAAACACATTAATGCATATGATTTACAATTTACTTTATTATGACAAAATCTATTTGTAAGCAAAAAACCTTGAGCAATCAAAGTATCAAAATCTATTAAACATGTTTCAACCAATACGTGATGAAGTTGGTTACGATATAATTGCAGCAAGTAATGACCAAATGCATGGAGGCCTGGAGATGAGCTTCAGGTAGGACGTGTGTTTCCGAGCTCCGTTTCTCGACAGCGAAATTTTTTTTTTGTTTTTAAGCGTTTTACTGGCAGGTTATGCCGATAACAACTAGAAGTAAGAAAGGTGAAGAGGAAATAATGAGCGCTGGAGATTCTGCTTGCTGGAAAATTTGTCTAAGAAGCTTGATGACATGAACACAACCCAAGAAAGACGCCATGAGGAATTATGTAGTAAGCTCGCAGGGTTGGAACAGAAGACGTCGACTTCAGTTTTTAGAAAATGATTTGGCAGACGTGCAGCAAGACGTCGAGACTAAAGCCGACAAAGTTCATGTTTTGGAGCTTGAAAGCAGAATTACCGATCTGCAAAACAGGTCAATATAGTTAATATATAGTTATCTGGAATGTGCCCGAAGGCAGTGAGAAGGATGCCTTCATGGTAGAATTTGTGAAGAGGAGTCTTTTAATCGATCACGTGAAGCTGGAGGGTGCTGAGAATATCGAAATTATGAGGGCTCACCGTACGCCGACAGCCACTAGAAGAGATGCATCGAAGCCGCGTCCTATACATGTTTGTCTTTTGAAGTATACAGACAGACAATATATTTTAGCTAACGCGGCAAAATGTCTGAACGAAAACCAGTATGATGGTTTTCGGGATTTTTAAGGATGTTCGGGAGCAGCGAAAGAAGCTGAAAGAGAAGCATTTAATGAATCTTCGCCAAAGAGATGATGTGCAATTTGCATATGTGGTGTGGTCAGTTACAGCTAAGATCTTGTATAAACTTAAAGACAATCCAGTTCTAAAGGCTGTTCAATGAAGAGTTTTGACTGCCAGCTGTGTTTGCTTTATTCGTTTTTACGTCGGAAGTCAGGAGCCGGTCTGGAGTAGCGAAGAGAGTGCTGATTCCAGAAATTGTGAGACTATGTATTTGTTTTGTTATGTGTGTTTTTGTGTTTATTTACCGGGGCAGCACTTTTATCATATTATTTAGTCGTAACGGATCACATATTTTATGTATTTTTCAGGGAGATATATTACTTTTTTCTTCATTTTTTATAAATGTTTAAGATGATGTCTTTAAATGTCAGAGGCTTGAGTAATTTTAAGAAGCCAAAGTTAATTTTTTTTATTGGTGTAGAAAAGTCTGACATAATTTGTCTCCAAGAAACGCATAGCAACGTTGAAGTACAAAAACAATGGGAGCGAGAATGGGGAGGAAGTATGTTTTTTCTCATGGTTCAAACAATGCAAGAGGGGTAGCAATTTTGTTCAGGAGTGGTTTTGATATAAACATAGATGCGGTTAAAAGGGATGGTCAGGGAAGACTTTTGGTTATAAAAGGAAAACTAGAAGACAGCGCCTTTACTACTGTGAATATTTATGCGCAAAATGTGTCTCGTTGTTCCTGCCAATTCTTTGGAAATCTCCAGGGACACTTGCTACAATTTGGAATAAGTGACGAGGATAACATTATTATAGGTGTCCATTTTAACTGTCCTTTGAACCCACGTTTAGATAGACAAGGTGGTATTTTTGTTCCACGGGGTAATGCTGTAAGAAGGCTTGCAAACAACTTTTAATTTGCTTGACATTTGGAGAATTAAAAATCCGGGCGTAAAAAGTTACACCAGGCGCGAAAAATCACCCTTTGTTTTTTGTAGACTTGATTCTTGGTTGACTTCTGCTCGCCTTTTTGATCACATTAACAGTGTAGATATCTGTCCTGCAATTCAAACTGACCACTCGGCGATAACAATTGAGTTTAAAGTCATAGAGGAACAGCTAAAAGGCCCAGGCTCGTAGAAATTAAATGTTTCTCTTCTCACGAACAAGGATTACGTTGATGCGAAGGAGCGCTTTATTCCTGTTTAGATAAATCATTTCAACATGCTTTTTGATGATAAACAAATGTCCTGGGATTGGATTAAATTTAAAATAAGGGAATTTTCTATTAAATTTTCAAAAACGGTTGCGTGGAATAGAAAAGAAGGAAGAGTTGGAGTTACTTAAAACTTATGAGACTACAAAAGTGATCCATGAATTGTGCCCATCGGATGATTCTTTTTATAACTTAGAGAAAATTAAAGCACAGTTGGAACTTATAGAAGAGAAGAAGACGGATCGAGGGGATCATTGTCAGAGCTAGAGCACGTTGGCACGAATATGGAGAGAAAAGCAACAAGTACTCTTTAAATTTGGAAAAAAGAAATCATATTCGTAAACATATAAGAAAATTGAATTTAAGTGGAGTTATTACTTTCAATCCATTTGAAATCTTGGAAGGTGTGAAAACTTTTTACGAAAACTTGTATACGTCTAAGCGCGTTGATTTAAATGGTGAGGATAGTAGAGGCTTCTTCGAAAATGAGAATATTCCAAAATTGTATGAAGAATTTAAAGAAATATGCAAAGGAAGGGTACAAATTGAGGAGATTACAGAACTATTAAAGTCGTTTAAAGACAGTAAGGTTCCTGGTATCGACGGGCTTCCGGCTGAATTTTACAAAGCCTTTTGGCATGTACTTGGAGAAACTCTTGTTGATTCACTGAATGCAGCGTTTGATTCAGGACGTCTGTCCATTTGGCAGAGGCGAGCTATTATAATTTTTTTTGATAAAAAAGATAAGGACAGGACGCTGTTGGGCAATTGGAGGCCGATTTCTTTGTTGAATATGGATGTTCAGCTTTTGTCCAAAGCATTAGCTTATCCTATTAAAAAAATTTGCCTAAGATAATTCATAGTAATCAAAGCGGTTATGTTGAAGATAGGTTTATAGGTGAAACAATACGAACAATTGATGATATTATGGAGTTCACAAAGGGAGAAGGAATTGGTGTTATCTTAGTGTTTCTGGATTTTGAAAAGGCATTTGATAGCATTGAATGGAATTTTTTACACAAATGTCTTGACGTCTTCAATTTCGGCTCAGACTTTAAAAAATGGGTCTCCGTGTTATACATTGATATTTCGAGTTGTGTTTCTAATAATGGGGTGCATTCGGATTTTTTTGCTCTCGAGAGAAGCGTTCGCCAGGGTGATCCATTATCGCCTTATCTCTTCATTGCTGCAGTAGAAATTTTAGCTATAGTTATACGAACAAATAACAACATTCGTGGCATTAGTATTGGAGATCAAGAGTATAAATTAGTACAGTATGCAGATGATACAACTGGGACTTTGAAAGATGAAGAATCGTTAAAGGTTTTCTTAGATGTACTTAAAAGCTATGAAAAGGTTTCTGGTCTGGGGATTAATATTTCGAAATCTGAATGTATGTGGATAGGGGCGAGCCGTAACTGTAAGCGTGAAGTTCTAGGGCTTAAATGGCCAAAGCGTCCTATCAAATGTTTAGGTGTTTACTAAACTAAGTTATAAACAACGTTTGAAGAAAATGGAAGATACGGCTAATTGGTGGAGAGGAGGAGGTTTACTATGCACGGGCGTGCACAAATTATCAACTCTCTCCTCCTCTCAAAGCTGATATATATAGCAAGTATGCTTCAAGTACCAGAGGAAGTTATTAAAGAAGCTAATAGGATCATTTTCAATTTTTTATGGAAAGGACAGGACAGGGTGGCCAGAAAAGCTATGATTAATAATTTTGAAAATGGGGGTTTAAATGTTTTGGATTTTGAAACGATGGTGAAATTGTTCAGGTTAGCGTGGCTGAGGAGGCTTCATATTGACGAGGATGCTGGTTTGAAAAGGTATTTAAGGTTTTCAATAAAGCCTTTTGGTGGGGATTTCCTTTTTCATTGTGACAATTATCCTAGAGAGTATAACATAACCAATAAACTTTATGCAGAATTGATTAAGTTTTGGGCAGAATTTAGGAATGCGTCTTCTACAGAAGATGACTCAACCTCGATCATTTGGAACAATAAGAAAATTAGAATTAAAAGGGGAACCGTTTTTTTATAGAAGGTTTTTTGACAAAAATTTAATTTCTATCCGTTAGTTAAGATTGCATCTTAGCAATGTAGAGTCCTTGGATCTCATACGGACGGAATGCGAATTGACCTTTAAATTTTTTGGTGTGGGAAGGAAAATGATGTCAGACTAACGAACGCGTTGGGTTTCTATGAGAACAATACTTTTTTTGATGCCACTTAAGCCAAAAGTAGAGGGTACTACAGATTTCTTATTCGACTAAAAGTTACTTTACCAAATGGTGCAAATAAATTGCAAAGTGAGTTTAATATAGATGTTACTTATTTGACCATGTTCTATAGTTTGCCCAAAATAGTTTTTTTAGAAACTTATTTACGCGATTTTCAATTTAAAGTACTTAACCATATAATATGTGCTAACATACTTTAAAAAAAAATGGGTATAGTGGAATCTGATTTATGTACGTTTTGTAATTTAACCAAGGAAGATATTGAGCACTTATTTTTTAGTTGCTCGTTCTCTCATATTTTGGAAAGACTTTGAGTTATGTTGGAAGAAATGTACGAATTCTAATATTAATTTAACCTCGCAAGATGTAATTGTAGGCATCAGTGGCAATAATAATGTTTTTTTGAATTATTGTATTATACTAGGGAAATCTGTTATTTATTATTGTAGAAAAAATAATGTGAAACCAAATATACAATTATTTAAGGTTAAGTTAAAGCAAAAATATCAAACTAAATTGTATTTAGCTCGGAAGAATGCTACTCTAGACAATTTAAATTAAAAGTGACGCTTGGATTTTGAAGGAGTATCCGTTGCGAAATGTATTTTCTATGTGTCATGCCCGGTTCCTTTAGAATTTAGGGTTTGCTTAGCCTTTGTTTGTGGTTGTGCGTGTGTGTGTGTGTTGCATGTTCTAACAATGCCTTTAATTAATCTTTTTTGGAAATGCTATGTAACGGTGTAAATAAATAAATAAATAAATAAACAGGAAAAAAAAAAAGTAATGACCAAATAATTCCAGTCTCTGAGTTAACAGATGATAACCAAAAGATTGTAATATTCGCTGATTTTGTTTGTGAAAAAAACCAAAAGCCATTGATTGATTACTTTATCAGAGGACGGCATAAAAATTGCAGTGTCATTTATTTGGGTCAATCATATTATAAAACACCAAAAGCTATTAGACTGAATTGTAGTTATTTTTTGTGTATATGATTTTCCAAGTACAAATGAAAAATCACTTATTTGCCGCGAAAATAATACTCCAAACGAGGCATATGAAAAAGCAACACAAGATCAATATCGCTTCATCTATATTCATAAGCCACGAAAATTTACCACAAAAAAACTTCAATGAACAAATATAATATACACCAGTTATATAAATGAGTTATTCCAACGGTTTGTTAGAATCAACAAGTTCAAAAATAATTGAAGGCATACCAGGAGTTGGTCTTATTTTAACTCCAGATGGTAATTATGATATGAATAATAGAAAATTAAGTAATTTAAAACCAGGAACAGATGAGAGTGATGCTTTAACTAAAGAACAGATATACGATCACGTTAAAATGAATGGAGGTAATTCAAGTAGTCCTTCTATAGACTTACCTGATTATTTTAAAACAGATGATTCAATTGGTATGACGGGTCATTTGAATTATAATCGAATGGGGGATATAGGTAATCCTCGAGATGGTAAAAGCGACCCTATTCCATATCAATATTTCAGTCAATGGTACATGAAATTTGATGATGATAATATAAAAATCGATGTGAAAAACCCACTTAATATGGGAAATAAAAAAAATAACTGGCTTACAAGAACCTATTCATCACAAAGATGAAGGAACAGAATTTTACATTGATAACTCGATGGTGTCAAAGGCTGATAAAACAGAGCTGAATAATTATATTTTAAAAAGCGGTTTGACAAACAATCTTGATATGAAAAACCATAACATTAATAATGTAAAAAAGGCAACATGAGGTCATGAGCTTAATAGTGTAAAACTTAGTTTTGAAGCAATAAATATGAATATTATTTATTCGGGAACAAAAAAAGGAAATTCTGATTAGAAATATTAATGATCAATATTAAATCTTTCTCCTGATGGTTTGGGAGGTCAAATTCAAAGGAGGTTATATATAAATTTTCAAGCTACTTATGGCTACTTATGATAATGACAGTCCGTCATTTTTTGCCAATTTATGTGCTAATTTATGGAATAAAAATACCGCAAAGTATGATTTAGATATTTCAATTTATGATTTCGATAATACTATGAAATAAGTCCTCTTGAGTATTTTAAAATGCATATGCCAATCGATATGAATAATCAACCCATTATAAACTTAGGTAGTCCAGCTGGCAACCCAGTGTACTCTTTTTTAGAGCGTCTTGTTAAACATTGCCTCAGCTAGCAAGGAAATGTCCATGACAGGTGTAATCTCTGAGATTTCCTTCAAAGTGAAGTGAATTCAAATAGAAGAGAGTTTTGATGATTGGCTTCGGTAATTATTATTATTATTATTATTATTATTATTATTATTTGTTCTTTTTTTATTTTTTTTTATTTTTTTTGGATTCATTTGTAAATACAGTATACAAGTATATCACTCAATTTCAAGTAGCCAGTTGTTAATTGCCTATACGTAGAGAGATTTACAACTGTATTCGAAGACAAATAGAGTTTCCATTATTATTATACTTATCATTATTATACTTATTATACTTATTATTATTATTATGGTGGGTTTTATTGATATCTTTCCATTTTCAATTTTTGAAAATTGCTGTGGACTACGTCTAGGCAACATTTTCTGAACTATATGTATCTCGGTATCTCAAACTGTAGAATTTCTTGATGACTTCTGGCAGTTAGTTGGGTCAGACGTTTTTTCTCTGGGGTACTGTTGAAATCACCCAGGAAATTATGGTAGTAAATACCTTTCTAAGATTGACAAATTCTGTAGGCGAGCATGGAAATATGGTTACACTAAGGATCGC
Organism: Montipora foliosa; assembly: GCF_036669935.1. Taxonomy (NCBI): domain Eukaryota; kingdom Metazoa; phylum Cnidaria; class Anthozoa; order Scleractinia; family Acroporidae; genus Montipora; species Montipora foliosa. The sequence continues at coordinate 344,560 of NW_027179682.1, read as the reverse complement.
ATAGTTATTGACAACGTAATCCTAGCTAGGGATAGACAACTATGGGAAAAAATTACACATACAGATACTCATTCTTTAACAGATCTTCTACCGAGCAAACGTATATATCAATCTTTACGACAACGTGGTCATGATTATACGTTACCACGCATTCGCACTGAGCGCTTTAAGCGCTGTTTTATAAATAGATCTCTTTTTAACTTTATTTAGTTTTAATGTTTGTAGTTATGCATTGTAAACTTGCACGTATGTCTGCAAGTGTTTAGTTTGATCAATAAAGATTTAATCAATCAATCAATCAATCAATCAAATTAAACACTATATTGATTTCCGTGATCTCATAGTCAGGGTAAAGCTTGGGTAGTCCTAGTCGTAGGTCCAGGCACTTTCGCTTCTTATATTCATTCCTGTCGTTGATTTGTCCTACGTTGCACACAGTTCCTTCCACAATTATGATTTTCTTGTTTTTCTTGTCGCAGGTGATCATATCTGGGTTATTTGCTCCATCCTCTGGTCTGTGTAGATGGCTGTATCCCAGAGTATTTTAGCTTGGTCATTTTTAATACATCTTTTGGGGATCGCTTGCTTATAAGAGGCTTTGGAGTCATCGTCTTCCATGCTGCATAATGACAATAGGAAGTGGTATATCGGTCTTAACCTTTTATCATGTCTCCACTTATAGATTGTTTGGGCTATAGCAGAGCAGCCACACAATAAATGTGCATGTTAAACCAAGAGAATATGTGGGGACAGAGAGGGAGGTTCCCGGTCCAGTCCTTGGGATATGTCATGTCCACGAAAGTTATTTTAGACGAGCGGGAGTCTTCTGAGACGTCCGCATGCAGGCCAACCTCGGTCCGATGTTTGAAAGAAAATAAATATTCATCAGCCTTCCACGTGCGCCGTCATTTTCTCTTTTCACTAAGAACCTGAGAGCGAGGCAAGACTGCATGCGTACGTATCGGAAGACAGAGTTCCGCTAGAACAAAACAGGGCGTCGAAGATCCTTCTTGTATTCATAGAAAGTTGCGCGCAAATTTCCTGTTTTGTTGTGATGTAGTTAGAGCTTCAGAGTTTGTTCTTGACATTATTCAGAATGGTTACACTATTCTTTTTCGGGAATCGCCCTTACCGTATTCGATTGAGAATCGATCTTCTGCTTTGAATCAGAGAAGTTTTGTTCAGGGAGCGATTTCAGAGTTGTTATATAACCCGTGGCTGCATAAGAGAGGCGCCGGTTTACCCTCAGTTTTGCAACCCATTACACGTCGCTGTCCAGTCGTCAGGCAAACTAAGACTTATTTTGGATTTATCTCATCTTAACAAATTTATCGTTAAGAAGTCTGTCAAGTACGAAGACTTGAGAACAGTTCTTCAAATGTTTCTTCCGGGGATGTCTGTTTTTTCGTTTGATCTCAAGTCAGCCTATCACCACATCGATATCTGTGAAGAGCACAGGAAATTTTTGTCGTTTAAGTAGCCTTCTTCTGATGGAGTCATGAAATTTTACGAGTTTAAGGTTTTGCCTTTTGGTTTAACTTCAGCTCCTTATGTCTTCACCAAAGTAGTTCGTCAATTGGTTAAATACTGGAGAGGTCGTGGTGATCTTATTTTAATGTATCTCGATGACGGTATTGGAGGCGATATGTCTGTAGAGCGTTCCATAATTCAGTTCGTCAAGATCTTGCTTCGTATGGTTTCACAGCTAATGACGACAAATCAGTTTGGGAACCTACTCAGAAGTTAGTCTTCCTGGTACCTATTTTAGATTTTGGGGAAGGTTTGATTTAAATTCCTGAGTTTCGCATCCATAACCTCAAATCTTCCCTCGTTTCTTGTCTCCAAAATAGCCAAATTTTAGCCAGAGATCTTGCCTCAGTTACAGGGCAAATTATTTTTATTGCTTGTGCAGTAGGTTGTTTACAAGAAACTGCTATGCAGCGATTGAATGTAGATCCTTTTGAGATCAGCCCTTGCACGTCTCCCCTGAGGTTCGTTATGAACTTTCCTTTTGGTTGAACAATATTGACTCTATTAAATAAAGGTAAGGTTATGTCACCTAAATCAAGCGCAGTTGGTGTTGTTTACTCCCATGCCAGTGACTCTGGTTTTGGTAGTTATTTCGTGGTGTGGTTTGGATTTAGTGTCAGGTGTTTGGTCCTACGAAAAAATGTGGACTTGCTCTACTTTTAGAGAGATTTTGGCAGTTAAATTTGTTCTGCTTTCTTTGGTAAACCAGCTTTCAGGTTAAATGGGTTAACCGTTAAATGGTTTACGGACAATCAAAATGTACCTTGGATTATTTCGCCTGGAAGTAGTAAAAAACATTTGCAGTCCAAAGTTTTGTTTATATTTAGTATCTGCTACAGTCATGGCATTTCGATCGAAATGGAATGGATCCCAAGATCCCAGAATGTCCAAGCTGATTTTCTCAGTCGTATTTTTGATTCAGACGACTTAAGCCTTTCTCCACTTTCGTTTCACCACATTGACTCAGTTTGGGGTCCTCATTCTGTAGATCGTTTCGCAATCATGTGAATGCCAAACTCCCTCGTTTCAATTCAGGATTTTGGAATCCAGGTTCTGAAGGCATAGATGCTTTTGTTATGAAGAATTATGCCTGTCCACCTATATGTCTTATTCTGCGTGTCTTACATCATATGAGTAACTGTAAAGCTTCACGTTCTCTTATTGTTCCTTTGTGGCATTCCGCCCCCCTTTTGGCCGATGATTTGTCCAGATGGAGAACGTTTTGCATCTTTCGTTGTCGATTGGTTGGAACCTCCCACATTCAAAGAAGCCTACATTTCCGGCAGTTGTAATAGCGTGTTTGGAAACGAAAACTTGAACTTCAGGATGATTGCTTTAAGAGTCCACTTCGATTGTAAGGTATTTTCTTTTTTCTTTTTTCTTTTGCGTGCTGTATTTTTCTTTCTTTGTACTCTTGGGGCCGTGCAGCCTCCAGTTAGCACACGATAGCAAATACTGTGTCATGTTTTCTATTGTTGTTTCGCACGGGTTAGGTGATGTTAGGGAATTTTAGACGAGAGATAAATTTTTCCGCGTTTTGAATAATTAGCGGAAAAATATGCTCTCGTCGTTATGAACTATCAAGGGATTCGGTAAGAGTATTTAAGAAGGTGTTTTATGTAGATAAGTTATTATTGGTGTTCTCGCTGGAGGCACATACTCTTACTTTTTTATGCTAATTTTTCTGTTTTCTTTCTTTTAGTTCTCGATCGATGTTAGCGTTTCTGAGAGGCAGCAAATTTGCGTCCAGTCGCGTGTGCTGAGTCTATGGAATTTATTTAGTAAACATTTTGCTGCTAGTGGTTTTATATATTCATATATTTTCTGAATGCGTGCTTATATTTCGCAATTGATCTGTCATTTTGGTAGAATATGGAGCTTCTCTTTTCCGCCGTTTGCCCCTTTCAGTGTATTGGCCTTTTTTGTGCCAGGAGATTTTTGGGACCATCTGTGCCCAGGAATATGGGACCATCTGTGCCCAGCTTTCATGGAGCTGCGAGTTAATTTAAGGTGTCGAATAGTTTGTGTTTATTTAACATGTTTTTTTTTTTAATTTTGGATTAAGGGACAATCTGTGCCCCCTACCGGACTCGGGACTATCTGTGCCCAGCATTTATGGAGTTGCGAGCTAATTTTGAAATGTCGATTAGTTTGTGTTTGTTTAACATGTTTTGAATTTGCGATTTAGGGACCACCTGTGCCCTTTATCGGACTTGGGGCTATCTGTGCCCATGAGTGTGGATTTATTTCTAACATTCTGTGTTAGATTTACTATTTACTTTTATTGCTGTTTATCAGTTTCTAATCTCAATTCATTAATTAATATAAACCGATGGCCTATCTTATTTGTCTTTATTTGTCTTGTCGGTTAGTTTTTGTCTCTTTGCAGATGTGTTCCAGTCGGAAATGAGGTCAGAATTCTTTTCCTCAAACCCAGAGCATCCCCAACCCACTGCTTCCCTGGTGAAGAGCACAGTTCTTGGATCTAAAGCGGATGGTACTGTACGTACCTACCTGGGAGGTTTTAGAAGATGGAAACGTTGGGCTTCTTCCAACCATGTTTGCCTCTTCCCTGCTAATCCCTTTCAAGTCGCAGTTTATTTACAGTGCTTGTTTCAGGATGCTAATTCTCCTTCTTCAGTTCTTAACGCCGTTAATAGCATTGACTGGGCGTAGCACAATCTCCAATCATCCTCTGGTTTCCTTAACTTCTGGCAAGGCCCAAGGTTAAAAAAGATCCTGTGACTCCGGAGATGTTAAAGGCCCTCGTGGAATGAAAGATTACAGATAAGTCTCCTTCTATTTCAGATCTCAGATCGGTTGCCTTATGTCTTATAGGTTACGCGGGTTTTTTTTCCGCTTTAGCGAGTTAAGCCATATAAAGGCCTGTGATGTTAAGTTTTTCCCCTCGTATGCTTCCATTTTTCTAGAATCGTCGAAAACTGATCAATTCCGTGACGGGGCGTGGATTGTTATCGCAAGGTCAGACCTACCGACTTGTCCTGTCAACTGTCAAGGCCTTGGAAGAGTACATCTCATGTGCGCAGATCGACCTATCCGAAGATTTACCTCTCTTCAGAGCCCTTGCTACTCCTGGTTCGAAAGAGATGGTCCGGAGCCAAGGGATTAGTTATACGAGAGCTCACGAACTTGTAAAGGACGCTTTTAAAGGTTTAACAAACGTTTCAAAGCTCAGTCTTCGTAGCCTAAGAGCTGGAGGAGCCACCTCAGCAGCTTATGCCGGAATTCCTGATAGACTATTCAAGCGTCATGGTCGTTGGGCGAGCGAAAACGCCAAGGATGGCTACGTTAAAGACGATTTTAATTATCGTCTATTGGTCACTCGATTTTAGGGATCTAAATTATATGTATTGTTTTTCTTTAACACCGTGCCCGGCACGAGGGCTCGAGGTTTTTCCTCAGTCTTTGATGCAACGAGCGCGGTGAGGTTTTTTCATCCTATGGGTGCTCGTTGGTTCTTCCCCAGGTTCTGTTTGTTGCCTTATGCATCTATGACTTTGATTGTAATTGTTGCTTTGGCGTTTCTCAATAAACGTGCTCCCCCCAGTTAGCACACGGTAGCAAATACTGTGTCATGTTTTCTATTGTTGTTTCGCTCGTGTTAGGTGGTGTTGGGAATTTTCGACGAGAGTGTAAATGTCATACTTGCGACTTGCACGATGAAGCTACAGTTTGCTGTGTTTCCGTAGTCATCTCGTGCGGAATAATGAAAACTGTACACACCAAGGCTTAATTTGGCTGGAGGCCGCCCTGCAGGGTTGCTGCTGATCACATGATCAGAGTTGTCAGTCACTGTTGGTTCATTCACAAATATTTGATTATAGGGAGAACATTTAACAAAGTAACATTTAGGAAGATAAATCACCATATCCCCGGGACAGCTGTTGTTAAATTAAGGAGGCGATTTGTCTGCAAAGGACAGAAACATTTAACCTGTCGTTCCCCGGCCAAAAATATTAGGGAGCTTCAGATCCGAGAACGAGAACGAAAATGAGTACGAGTTTGCTTGTTTGGACATTTTCCGCATACGCAGTTGTCCGTGATGTGTAACGCAGGCGAGTAACTCGTTGTCGGCCTCTCGTCTGGTGGTTTTTAATCTAAAGTAACAAGTTGCGTGAGCACAAAAACGAGGACGAAAACAAAGTACCAGACCTCTCGCGGACAAAAATCGCTGTGCACGTGCAGGATGCTTTTTTGCCTAATCTTCCTGAGGTTAAATGTGGCGACCTATGCTACTTTATGCTGTGCCTAAGACGTCCGAGTGAACCTTCAGCATTCTGAGGGGGATGTTTGAATTTTTTTCATTGCCTTAGAGTTTGGAAAGTAGCGGCCTATGTTGATGCAACTTTTGGGTAGCCGCTGACGTAGCCGCTACTTTTAGGTGGCTAAAATGCGTGGTTAACATAGTGAGGACTATGGAGGCAGCATGGCCCAGTGGTTAGGGCACTGGAGTTGAAACCTGGAGATCCCGAGTTCAAGTCTCGCTCTGATCACTAGCTGGATTTTAGCCAGGTAGTCCCTGGTTAAACTCCTCGTCCTCTCTTGTACATAGCCAACAGGTCTGTCTCCTGCCATTTGGGATTCTTAACCTGTTCAGCTCATTTTTTGTATTCTGTTGATATTTGTATAGTAGGTCCACATCAGCCTATGGCTGCCAATTATTAACCTGCTTATCAAATAAATGATGATGATGATAATGATGATGATTATTATTACTACTGAACTGGAGGAGAAGGAAGGAGAAAGACTACTCCATATTGCTTCAACTTTATTGTTGACCAAATTGCAAACTAATTATCAGAAGTTAAGACAAAAACAGGCATGTCGGAATATTCTATTGAGTTTTAGTCTTTTTTTTCTAAGGAACGATGGTAATTTCGAAGTGCGCATAGTTCCAGTGATGTAAGCAAGTTTTTTTTTTTTTTAATATTTTATTATATGCTGCTGTTTATTTAATCTTGTCTTCGAATACAAGCACCGTAAAAACTGAAATAAATACAAACAGGGTGTAAATACTATAGGTAAATTACGCAACCTTGATCACTAAACAAAATGTTACAAAATGAAAATGCGGTAACAACTGTTGTGAAAAGAATAGCTCAATTATATAATTGTCATTAAAGATGGTAACATTGGCAAGTGAAAATGACTTCAAACTAGAAGTAATCAATCAGTTATGTGCAAAATGATAATATTTTGCTTAAAATATGAAATACAAGACTAATTGTGTAATACAAATACCCTTTACATAAAATTGATCTTGGAAGTTGCTCTCCTTTGTGATCGGTGCAAATTGATAAAAACTGCAACTCGAGGTGCTCTATCGTGAGCTTTACTGTACGCGTCAGAGCTTAGTTACAAGGATAGGGAATTTAAAAAGATCAAGGAATTTCTGGTATCAGTGAAAGGAACCTTGAAAGACTGACAAAAATTAATTGAATTTCCTTAACGAGTATCATATGATAACCAGATAAACAAAAAGGAAAAATACAATCATTAATTGAAACAAAACAAATACTGGAAATCTCTCAAATTGAGCCTTCAGTTGTAGCTACAATGCGCTAAGTCATAACTAAAGAAAAACAATTAAACAGTGTACGTGTACACAAAGCAGAATAAATGCAGCAGCTGACTACAACTCTGACTCCGTTTCGAGACCAGCATACGTAGGCTCTGGTCGCCCATTTTCAAACTTCAGCTGCTGATAGTCAGTGTTCTGGAGACTAACATCACGATTTTCATAAAACTCGTGCCCAGGGCTTTTCCGTTGTGAGTTTGGTTTTTCATAAGTGTGATGCTGAGCGGGTATTTCAGAATACGTTTCGAATCCTGGGTTGTCCTCACCGAAAGTGCTCGTCTTACTGCTTTTGGTTGGTACACCATATATGCGAGGCTTATAAAATCTACCAGAAAGATTAAAAAAAAGAGTCATTGAATAAGTTATAGTAAATGGACTGAGTGCAGCCCAATTCGGACTGTAATCATACAAGCGATTAACGAAATCGATTTGTTAATCAAGAGTATGATTACAGACACAATTGGACGACACGAAGTCCTATCAGCAATTAATCATAAATATGACAGTTTCCGAGGATCTTAGAAAGGACAAAATGATGGTGAAAGGCGTAAATTGTTTTATGATTTTGTTTAAAATTTCGGTTTTTGAGACTTTAGTTAGTTGTCGTTGCTACGGTGATTATATTGAAGTTGGTGATTATATTGAAGTTTTTTTTTTTTTTAATATTTTATTATATGCTGCTGTTTATTTAATCTTGTCTTCGAATACAAGCACCGTAAAAACTGAAATAAATACAAACAGGGTGTAAATACTATAGGTAAATTACGCAACCTTGATCACTAAACAAAATGTTACAAAATGAAAATGCGGTAACAACTGTTGTGAAAAGAATAGCTCAATTATATAATTGTCATTAAAGATGGTAACATTGGCAAGTGAAAATGACTTCAAACTAGAAGTAATCAATCAGTTATGTGCAAAATGATAATATTTTGCTTAAAATATGAAATACAAGACTAATTGTGTAATACAAATACCCTTTACATAAAATTGATCTTGGAAGTTGCTCTCCTTTGTGATCGGTGCAAATTGATAAAAACTGCAACTCGAGGTGCTCTATCGTGAGCTTTACTGTACGCGTCAGAGCTTAGTTACAAGGATAGGGAATTTAAAAAGATCAAGGAATTTCTGGTATCAGTGAAAGGAACCTTGAAAGACTGACAAAAATTAATTGAATTTCCTTAACGAGTATCATATGATAACCAGATAAACAAAAAGGAAAAATACAATCATTAATTGAAACAAAACAAATACTGGAAATCTCTCAAATTGAGCCTTCAGTTGTAGCTACAATGCGCTAAGTCATAACTAAAGAAAAACAATTAAACAGTGTACGTGTACACAAAGCAGAATAAATGCAGCAGCTGACTACAACTCTGACTCCGTTTCGAGACCAGCATACGTAGGCTCTGGTCGCCCATTTTCAAACTTCAGCTGCTGATAGTCAGTGTTCTGGAGACTAACATCACGATTTTCATAAAACTCGTGCCCAGGGCTTTTCCGTTGTGAGTTTGGTTTTTCATAAGTGTGATGCTGAGCGGGTATTTCAGAATACGTTTCGAATCCTGGGTTGTCCTCACCGAAAGTGCTCGTCTTACTGCTTTTGGTTGGTACACCATATATGCGAGGCTTATAAAATCTACCAGAAAGATTAAAAAAAAGAGTCATTGAATAAGTTATAGTAAATGGACTGAGTGCAGCCCAATTCGGACTGTAATCATACAAGCGATTAACGAAATCGATTTGTTAATCAAGAGTATGATTACAGACACAATTGGACGACACGAAGTCCTATCAGCAATTAATCATAAATATGACAGTTTCCGAGGATCTTAGAAAGGACAAAATGATGGTGAAAGGCGTAAATTGTTTTATGATTTTGTTTAAAATTTCGGTTTTTGAGACTTTAGTTAGTTGTCGTTGCTACGGTGATTATATTGAAGTTGGTGACTTCTTCATTCAAAATGCAGTTTTGGTTGGTTTATCTAACTGTCCAATTACGGACTGGCTGATTACAAACTGTCAGATTACATGTAGCCAAAGGCGCGCTCGCGGAGCACCATGGGTAAAAATATCTGGCAACCCATCTATGCAATAAAATTTGGTTTTGGTGACCGTACGACCGTACGTCCGTCCACCCCTCCATGTATGCCAATGTAACCAATATCACCTGACCATATCGAGGCAATACTACAGCTAGTTTACCCGTACAGCCTTGATACATCCATGTTATGGTCAATTGACACCTGTCAAAACAAGGCATCCGCTGACCAGTATCACGTGACCATATCGCGGGTTGAAGTTTAGAGATCATCGAGGTCAGCTGTTTTTTTTTAACTTGACCGCTGAACAGGCACTGGTTTTTGATTGCCTGGTAGGCTCAAGTTTGGTTAATTGCTTAGTAGTTGTCGTATTGTCACCTTCCTTACCGTATATAACTCCAGTTTTTATAGACGAAAGAAATGGGACTCCGACTTGAGGTGATCTAAGAGCTCGTAGTCTATCTATTTTGCGATTTTAAGAGATAGTAGGTGCGTCACGTTTTATGCTTCGTCGCGGAATATTCCGGAAACCGGTGTGTTCCTAGGGTTTGATAGGTTTAGATGGTTTCAAGTTTGAGAAGGAATTGAAGCTCTCACTAGAAAGTCCTTGAGTGATTTGTCCTTTCTGTAGGAGACAATAGGAGCATTAGGAAAAATGCGCGCAAGTTTTGGGACGTTAGAAATTAGAAGCCAGTTTTTCGTATAGATCTCTTTGAGTTTAGGTACAGCTGGGTTGAAAGTAGTAATGAACGGAAGAATGTTTTTGGATGTCTTTGTTTGGTTTTTTTAAAACTTCATTTCGCGATGAGAAAGCTACCTCTGCCAGTGTTTTATTAACTAGCTCGCGTGGGTAGCCTGGTTCGAGAAAACGTGATTGAAAATCCCGTTTACACTACTCGAATTTTTCTTCAATCGAGTTCGTTCGCAAAAGGCGTAAAGTCTCTCCTTTAATGAAACCCCTCTTAACGCGGAGGCATGAGGAGAGATGCGTGTATTGGAACGTTTCTGTGGCTTTAAAATAAGTTTGGACATCAAGTTTTTTGCTTAAGGCGAAGCAAGGTCCTTTAAAGACTTCGGTATCGAGGAACACAGCACGTTCGATGACATTTCTCAAGCGAATTTGATCTTGAGGTGGAATTGCTTAGCAAAACCAACAAAGCTGTTAATTTCGTGTTTGCTTATGGTCCACACTGAAAAAATTTTATCAATGAATCTTTTCCAGATAAGAGGTTTATGAGGGCTCGATAAAAGTAGTTGTTTTTCGATGTGAGCCATACAGATGCCCATTGTGTTGTGTTCTTGGGCAAGATACTTTACTCTCACCGTGCCTCTCTCCACCCAGGTGTATAAATGGGTACCGGCGAGTTTAATGCTGGGGGTAACTCTGGGATGGACCAGCATCCCGTCCAGGGGGGAGTTGAAATACAGTAACCGGAGATAGGCGCTGGCCTGATGGGCCTTCTAGGCTCGTAGCAGACTTTACTTTACCTCTCGATGTGAGCCATAAAGATGGCTAAGAAAGCTACTGCCATTTTTGTGCCCATTGCTATACCGTGGGTCTGTAAATAGTTTTTGCCATTGAATTTGAAGCAGGTTTCTTTAAGAATCAGTTTCATGAGGTTCCCAAGAGTGGATGTGGGGATGGGTGGGTTTGACTGATAGTGTTGTGTTCTTCGTAATTTTGGCAGATGACCGCCATTCCCTCTTCCTGTGGGATGTTGGTATATAGTGAACAGACATCGAGTATAGCAATTATTGCTTGTCTGGAAGTTGCGTGTTTTCAATGAACCGGACAAAGTCTGTGCAGTCTTTGATATATGACTCTTAATTCTTAGCAATAGGTTGTAAAAGCGAATCGGTGAAACTTGAAATACGTTCTGTAGGGCCAACCCTACCGGAAACGACACGCCCATACTACGCCAACTAAAGCTCTTAACAGCCGACGCTTTTCGTGTTCAAGTGGAAAACGGTTTGGAGAAATTTTGTTCCTGCATTTTTCGCCGGTTTCAATCCAGGTTTGACATACATAGCTGTGCTCAGGACCACACTGGTGGCTACGCAGTTCTTCAAGTCAAGCATCGGAGAGATAGTAACTTAAAGCTGATTTTTAGCATATCTTTAGACGACTTTTAATTTCGATAGTGTTGCCTGGGCGACCTCTGACAGAATAACAGAAACGAAAGAAGAGAAAGAGAACGAGAACGACAAACAGTATACCAGTCATAGCTCAAACTTGGTGGAAGACGTTACTCCACAAATTCTTTTCTTAGACACTAAACTGTTTGTTATTTTTACGGATGCGTAAGTGGTTTCTTCTTTTTCCCCTTTGTTCAGGAATGAAACTCGAATTTTTATTGTCAAAAATAACAATCACCTGTACTCTTTTTGGAGATAAAGAAATAACTGATTTGTTTTTGTTTGTTTGTTGTTTTTTTTTTTTTGCTTACTTTACAAAACTACATTATTTACACCACTCACATTACAATACTCAATTTACACTAAACTATTTACACCCTTGCAATACCAAAAAAAAAAAAAAACCGTTGAATTCCTGAATTTGTCATTGAAAAAAAACATATAATGAAATTAACATCTACATTTAACTAGGACTATAACTGCTACTTTATCCTTTTATTTACACGGCTATTAACTATACAAAAGTTGTTTAAGAGTTACACTTAACATCGGCTTTAAATTCATGCAAATATTAATTGCAGCTAAAAAACAAGGAGAAGATTACGCTAGAATTGGATTGTACAAAAGAACATCAACGGTAGAAGGAAGAAGGAAAACAAAAAAAAAACAAAAACAAAAACAAAATGGGAGGTAGAGAAAGAGAGATAAAAGGGGAAGATAAATAACTAAGTTGATATGTATAACTCTTGACTCTGTAACTAGTCCCTTTCATTCCTATTAACATCGTTGCTTTGGCTACTCAGAAAGTTTTTCAAAAATATATTTATGCTTAAGTTTAACTATAAACTCATTTACTGATATCTCGCCATGCATTAATTTCTGATTGTACAAATAACAATTGGCATATAAAAAGGTGAAATTTACCTTTCTGATAATGTTTGATCCCTTGCTTGAAGTGCCAACTTTCATGCCAAAAATTAATTCAGTTGGTGAAAGACTGACGGAGGTGACATTTTCTTTGTTGAACCATTTTATTACCTCTAAAAAGAATAATTGGCTCCAATTACAGCTATGGAAAGTGTGAATTATGGAATCATTCATTTTACAATATGGACACTTTGCGTCCTCCGCCTTTCCAAAGAGGAATAGCTCCTTCTTGGTGACTACTATTTTATGTAAAAGTTTGAAATAAAATTCCCTAAGTTTGTTATCTTTACAAACACATTTCACGTGGGAAAAAGAAGTTTTCAAAGATGCTTGATCAATGTGTAGGTCTCTTTCCCATTTAGAAATTGCCTTCAGCTCAATTGGTTCTTTATTTATGAGAAGCCAACACTAGTCTCTATTTTTCTTTTTGGTTAAATTTAAAGAGATCTCTGGGGAAAACTGAAACATGCTATTTAACAGCAGATCTGATCTCTCCGTGGGGTTAGCCCTCGCACTTTCTACAAAGTGTCTAGGAATAGCTGAAACTACTTGAAAGTAGATGAGAAAGTTGCATCTAAGATCATATTTTTGGATGAATTCTGAGTAAGAAAGAAAATTCCCATCTGTTTTGAGAATATCATGTACCAGATAGACGCCACGATCATACCAGTTCCTGTAAAAATTACTTTGACCGTGGATTAAAATATCTTTGTTGTTAAATAAAATTTGCTCTTGGCCGGACTGATTAGGAAAGGATTCTTTCAGTTCCAAGAAAAACAGGAGAATCAATTTATAGAACTGAGGTAGCCCAATCTGATCGAGAAATTTCTTGTCATAATTACATCGTAATATGAAGTTTAGGCCCCGGTATCTTTCGAAAAAAATAGTTAGGAATCGCCTTCCAAGATTCACCACCTTTATGTTCATCAGCTAACAGTCTAGAGATCCAAGCTAACTTCGATGATTTTGATAAAACATATATACTTGGTGCTCGTAGACCTCCTTGGTCGTAATCTAAAAACATCACTTTACGCTTAATTTTGTCCTTTTTTTTTTCCAAATGAATTTAAATATGGCCGAATTTACAGCGTTAAGATATTCGAGAGGAACATCAAGGCTGGATATAGAGTGTATCAGTTGAGAGATGCCAAGGCGTTTAGCTATTAGGCACCTTCCAAATAGTGTAAGACCCCGACAGTTCCATATGTCTAGGATGGTCATCAATTTTTGCAATTTTAACGTAAAGTTGTATTTTTCATTTTCTTTCTCATTGTAACAGATAAAAGTGCCCAGCACACGAATTGGTTTTTCTGGCCATTGAAATCCAAAGGGTTTGTCTTGTCTATGTCTCCACGGTCCCAGCCACAAAGTTTTTGAAGAGTTCAATTTCAGGCCGGAAATATCGCCAAAATTTTCCAATACAGCAATCGCCTTGTTAATCGAGTTACAGTTACTGTTAAGAAGCGTGGTATCATCAGCAAATTGGTTAGTTTTAATTCCTTACCGAAAATGTTTATACCCTGGATTTCTTTATCTTGCCTGATTTTGCACACTAATTCCGTGGCCAAGATGAATCGACATGGAGACAGAGGACAGCCTTGTCTCACTCCTCTTGACAAGCGAAAATAATTTGTGCAGAAACCATTGTTTAGGACTGCACTCTCTGTGTTAACATAAAATACGGAAATCCAGCGTTGAATGCTTTCATCAAAATTAAAAAGCTGAATGGTTCGTTGTATAAATTTCCATTCAATTATAAAGAAAGCCTTTCGAAAATCCAGCTGTAAAAGTATACCTGGAATGTTGCGAAGCTTTGTTTGTTTAAGAATGTCATTAATTAGCCTGATGTTTTGACCGATGTATCTACCTTTTATGAAACCTGTTTGGTCAGGGTTAATTAGTAGGGTGAAGACTTTCTCCAGTCTCTTGGTAATAACTTTTGATGCAATTTTGTAGTCTACGTTTAATAGCGTTATTGGGCGCCAATTAGCAAGTGAGGAGAGGTCGGAGTCCTCTTTGGGTATAAGTGTAATCTCCTTCTAACGTGCTACTCACCGAATCTTCGAGTCTAGGCAATTCTAAGTTTTCAGTAAAACTTATGAATTGCGCATTTTCAAAGCTAGTGGTAGAAGTATAGAGCTCTTTATAAAATATCTCAATTTCCTCAAGTATTTCTTTTTCTTTGGTCATTGGTTTACCCTCCGGATGCTTCAATTCCTTTATTGTTTTATGATTGTAATTTCGTTTCTCTAGGTTGAAGAAATATTTATTCGGTTTCTCACCCTGCTCAATCCATCTTGTTTTAGAGCGAACAATTGAGCCCTTTCCTCTGTTTTCATAGATGAGACAAAGTTCCTGTTTCAACTGGTTATGTTCAGCTTCTAAGCGGTTTGCTTGATGGCTGTCGGCACCGCTACCGCTAGAAATGAGTTGGTCTAGATCGTTCAGTCTCTTTTGGAGATCTCTCTCTTTTCTACGAATATTTTTTGCTTTATTTTTTGCACAAGGGATTGTCAAAACTCTCAGCTCCATCTTGACTAATTCCCATTTAAGCCTTTTATCTTCTTTTCCAGAATATTTTTCACTAGAAGAATAATTTTCTCTAATTAAAGTTACATAATCTTCGTCATCCAAGAGAGAGTTGTTAAATTTCCATAATCCTGGGCCTCTTTTATTATTGGAGCTATTCAATTTGAGTTTTACTGCCTTGTGGTCTGGGGCGTTAGAAACCACAGTTTCTGTTTGGTCAACCCAACTGAACTTCATGTTGCGGTATTAGAAAGAAGTCAATGCGCGAACAACGTTTAAGCTCTTTTGATTCGTAGGTATAGCTTTTATTTGTTGGATTTTTCTCGCTATAAGCATCGACTAAATCGAATTCCTTCATCATGGTCATCAACAGGTCCCTAGAGACAGTTGGTTTCCAAGGGTTTCCGCCCTTTTTGTCAATAGCATGCAGCGAAATGTTCCAGTCACCTCCTATTATAAGATTTTCAACATCTGTGTTAGACATCAAATATGTATTTAAACTATGTATAAATTCTTGCTGTTGTCGCAGGTCATTTGGGTCATACACATTGCACAAAGAGAGATTCTTTGCATTGAAATTCAAGTCAATTGAGATGATTCTTCCAATTTGGTCCTTGTGAAAATTCCTAACGATGCAATTCAATGAAGGATTCAACAGGATACAAACACCTCTATTGTGTATTGATCCATGTGAAAAGAACATGTCACCTCTCCATTCACTCTTCCAAATATTTTCATCGTTCGGTTCAGAGTACGTCTCTTGTAGGAAAAATACGTCACAATTTTGATCTTTTAAAAAACAGAAAATGCTTCTCCTTTTTACGCGATTTCTTAAACCTCTAACATTTAGAGAAATAGCGTTACATTTGCCTAGTACGTTCATGATTTGACCTTGTAAAAAACACCATAGCAAAGGGGGTTATAAAGTAGAAAGTTATCACTGAGTCATATATGTAAATTGCAGAAAATTGGGAAACAAAAACATAACACAACAAACGGAAAATAGAATCACGGAACATATTTACAACGATATAAACTGTTTGCATGCAGCCCAGAAGAGTTATTTAGCATTTCCTATCCTCACTGATTTTTGGTTGATTAGAGTCGAGATGCTGGTGAAATTACCGTAGCGACATAGGTTGTCGTGCCTCGAACATTGTTGCGTTACATTTCTGTCCATGACACTTGCATGCTTAGAAGGGGGCGTCTCTATTGCTCCTCGACTTTCAATAAACATGTGCGTCTTTGTAATTTCTGAGAGTGGTGTTCCGAAGAGAATAAAGTATTGAATTTAGCTTCGTCTCTGCTTCTCGCTAAATTGGTGACCCCGACGTGACCATGACCGATGAAGCTAGTCCACCGACTGCCACGGCCTACGCTGTTTCTCTGAAACTACCGGATTTCTGGCCATCCGACCCCGAACTTTGGTTTGCTCAACTTGAAGCGTTGTTCACAGCTCAAAATGTCACGCAAGAGAAGACGAAATTTGGCCATGTCGTTCGCGTTCTACCAGCCCGATACACCTCAGAGGTACGTGACATAATTTTGCGGCCGCCGGAACAACCTTATAAAGTCCTTAAACCTGAATTAACGAAGCGTGTTTGCCCTTCAAAACGTCAACGACTGCAGCAGCTCCTTCATGTCGCCGACCTCGGTGACCGCAAACCATCACAGCTCTTACGGCATATGTTGAAACTTCGCGGCGATGACGTCCCCGATGCCGACCGAGATGATATTTTTCGCGAACTTTTTCTGCAAAAATTACCCATCACCATTCGCACAGCTCTGGCAACCCACAAAGATGCTACTCTCGTTCAGCTCGCCGAGATGGCGGATGACATGGCCGAGGTTCAAGGTCCCCAACCACCGAGTCCCCAACCACCGATTTATCAGGTTCAGAACGAAAGTGGCCCGGAAATTACAGCCATACAGTCCGAACTACTGAAGATCAGCAAAATGCTGCAGTCGCAATCCCGATCAACGTACGAGCAACGACCGTCTCCCTCCCCGTCTGGCGTTTGTTGGTACCACGAGCGCTTCGGTTCTAATGCAAAGAAGTGCCGCGAACCTTGTGAGTTTCGCACGAAACCGGGAAACTCGACCGCCAGTCGGTGAACGCAGCCCACACGACTGGCAGCTCTCAACTCCTCCGCGTTTTTGATAAGAACTCCAAACTGCATTTCTTAATTGACACTGGTGCGGAAATAAGTGTATTTCCCGCCGGACGAGCGGACCGCTTTCACAAAAGCGACGTCACCTTGCGTGCTGCGAATAATTCTACAATTAATACTTACGGT
>NW_027179682.1:315000-322500 GCF_036669935.1 Montipora foliosa | reverse complement strand
TGGTGTAATTTTTGCGGTTTAATCCGAAAAATAAAAGTTAAAATCCGCTTAAAATAAAAGTGCCGCAAAAATTGCATGTTACACGGTGATGTGCGATGATTCCACGCCAAAAAAGCCAGCAACAAATGAAAAGCCGTCCATAGTGGACTTTTGCCTTTACAAATAATTTATGGAAGTTTTCCTTCGAAAAGCAGGGCCGGTGAGCCGTCAGAAGCGCAACAAGCGAAGACATCGTACGTGAGCCTGGTCATCTTTGAAATCGGAAGAATCGGAGAATCGGAGAACAATTTCAAAAGCCTGTTAACGTGAAAATGAAAATGTAGCCTGCGAATACAGCCGACTCAGCCGACAGCAACCTTGCGGTACGACATAATAATCTCGGTTGGCACAAAAGCATCGATCACACTTTTTGCAACCCTGAAACTTTGATTAACTTTAAAAAAAGCTTTTAAGGAAACCTGTGGGCAGAATGGCCAAAACACCCAACAAACAGCGAAAAAAGACAAAAAAGACAAAGAAACTCAAAATTATAGGAATATTCAATATTGTTATATAGCTGATTTTTCCGCCAACAGCGCGCGCTCTCATTGGCTACTTGGAGGGCACATGACATCTTACAATAAAACTGTTTCCCGCCAAAGTCTCTAAACAGGCAATAGTGCAAAATCTATGACGTCAGAGGGTAACAGTTCACTGTTACCCGCGAATGTTGACCGACGACCGCCGTTGTTGCTGCCATTGCACGTTTTTCTTTTTGTGCTATATAACAAATCACTTAATGACTGGTCCCTCGGGAAACAGTTCATTTCGTTTCCCTCGAACTTCAATGTTTCCCTCGGCTGCACCTCGGGGAAACATTGAGATTCTCGGGAAACAAAAGGAACTGTTTCGTTCAGGACCAATCTTTAAGTGTTTAATATCAAATAAAGGAAGTATGTTTTAGTACTGAGCAAGCCGTAATGATGGTTTAACGCTCGTTTAAAGATCGCTTTGTAGTCTTACTTCTGATTGACAAGAGGAATTTATTCCAATAGTACCTTCCAATAACATATAGAGAGAGCTTTCTAGTGTTAATTCAAAATGAGTCGAGACTTAAATGCTGAAGCTCAGCACTTCTAGTATTCGTAATTAAGCTCCTAAGATACATAACTAAACTTCAACGTCCCACAGGTTATTATATAGGAAGAAGTGTTGTGTGATACGGGACCTACGGTTCATCGTCCTAATCCCGAAAAGTCGATAAGTTTAGGTACAGTATCTGTAACGGCTGAAATCACTAATACGCTGGACGTACTTTTCAACTCCACGTAATTCGAGCGAACTAATTTTTCTTTAAAAGTTGTGGATAACAAAACAAGTGAGTTGAATCTTAAAAAAAAAAAACAAAAAGTTACAAATATATCGGTTACGCAAAGCAATAAGAAACAAGAGAAGACGATAGTCAGAGTGAACTAACAGGAAACGATGATACTTACATTGTTACGACTATAGAAAACTCAATGAAGATAATTTGAACTGCTTGATGAGCGGAAAGACTGGCTTTAACTTCCTAATAGTGAGCTGCGCGTAGCGCGACTTCAAGTGCCCAAAATGAAAAAAAAAAACATAAGTTTATATACTAAGAAGGTGCGATGGCCTCATGGTTAGTGAACTCGACTCCGGGGTCGAGTGGTCCTGGTTCAGGTCCTGCCCGGGGACATTCTGTTGTGTTCTTGGGCAAGACACTTTACTCTCACTGTGCCTCTCTCCACCCAGGTGTATAAATGGGTACCGGCGAATCCAGTACTGGGGGTAACCCTGCGATAGACTGCCATCCCATCCAGGGGGGAGTAGAAATACTCCTGGTCGCTTCATGCCACAGAAACCGGAGATAAGCTCCGGCTTTATACCAGGTGATCTGGTGAAGTAATTCGGAGGACTGGGGAGAAAAATTTTAACGCCGTATCCCACAACCGTGCGCGGCCTTATTTTCGAATTCAACATGGCAGAAGGGAGGTTAGGTTTTGTCTGTTCTACTTGAATGTTCATTCAGTAACAGGAAATGTGGTAGCACGTAATGATCTGTTGAGTTTTGGCGATGGCAATACTGCAGGGAGTTTGGAAACAACACCTAAGGCCGCGCGCGGTTATGGGATACGGCGTTAATTTTTTTCTTCCCAGTCCTCCAAATTACGTCACCAGATCACCTGGTAGGCCTTCTAGGCTCGTAGCACACTTTACGTTTACCTATATACTAAGAAACCAAATTATGCAAAGCGAGAAAACTAAGGGTGTAAATGACGGTGTAAGATGCACCAAACTTTAAGACGCGAAAACAAGACAATCTAACGAGCAGGCTACAAAAAGTGCTAATTGAGGCAAAATAAACACACCAACTAGACCATAACAAAACGACAATGAAGAAAATGCGCAAAGATCATCTTCCAGTGTCCATTTGCTTAATTGTCGATTGCGAATCCACAGTACACTTAGAGAGGCTTTGAGCAGCTTTAAGAAAATTTTTCTTAACTGAGATAACACTTATAAGAAAACGTCAATGTATAACTATTGGTTCGTTTCGTCACGATCAGCATGTATTTGTCTACATGAATAACAAAAAGAAGACTGAAAACCCCCTTCACGAACTGCTTTAGTAGCGTTGATAACTGCGATGATCGTTTATATCTTGATTTAGCTAATCATAATATATGATCTTCATATATTTTATCACTCAAGAGTTTATTATGAACCTGACAAAATGACCAGCTCACAGTTGGCTTGTTAGTTTAGTTAATACCGCAGAGATTATGGGTTAAAATCGCTTCTAAGCCTGAAATTTTTTCAGGCTTTCCTTTCCTACTGCGTTAGTAGTGTGGATATGACTATCATTTTCATTTCAGTATAGATTTGTTTCATGTTATATCTTGCAACTTTATACCAGCCTCTTACTAACACACCTGCAGTAGAGAGTAACTCCCGCGATGATCACAATTGCAATTCCTACGACTACTACGATTGGTACAACAATTGTCTCTGGGTCACCTGTGATGTCGACTGGTACTAGAATGAAATAAAAAAGATGCCCACGTGAGATCCAGAAATTGGTGTAGTCAAGCGTTGATGAAATACCCCAGTCTGTAAATCAATGTTATTGCTGAACTTAATTTATGGTAATAATTATATTCACAATGTTACTGGTAACAGTGATGGTAGCAGTAATGGCAATGTGCATCAATGTGGTTGGTAATGGCAATGTTAACGGTAATGGCGATGGCAATCACAATGACAATGCCAGTGGACGATGTTAGTGGCAATAGCGATGGAAATTGTAGTGGTAATGGCTATGGCAGTGGTTATGCCAATGCTTATGACAATAGCAATGACAATGGTAATTGCAATAGCAATGGTAGCTTCACATCTCAACCCCAAAGGTATATCTAAAAGTCTCTTAACCATTGAATGACATCCAACCTTTCTACCCAAACATAACTTGCCATTGCTCTGCCTGAAGCACAAATCAGAGAGAGATTCCCAACAGAAAGTCGGAAATTACCAAGCCGTATTGTAGTTTGAGATTGATGATTCAGGTCTCAAGTGTATGACTCAGTCACCTTCTGCACTATACTATAGGTAAGTGTGCTCCAAAATCCCTTTTACGGTTTTCATATCGTCTTACCACTTGTCGTATTGTCACTGGTATCTTTGTCGACGCTACAATCTTGGCGTAAGCTGGCTCCCAGACTCTGGGTTGTTTTTCCTTTGTCGCAAGGTTTACAGTTTCGCTGTCCTTCTTCGTCCTGATACGTGCCTCGAGAACACGGAGTACAAGAGGAAGATTCTTGTTTATTGACAACTCTGGAAATGTTATTGAATGTTCCAACAGGGCAAGCAACTGTTGAAAAACAAAACAGATTTATATACGCTGACTGCTACTCTCTTAGGTCGGCGTAGGCCGGTCCCAAATCTGCATACATTGTACAGTACAAACTGCCATCCTAGAGATAACGGGTCATACATAACAATTCAGTTATTTTTTTCGGCTGACTGATGTTGCTTTATCCCTAAGAAGAAAAGTTTTCAATTGCTGGATGTTGGTAAATTGATTCAGTGATTTCAGTCAGTTCTGTAATTACTCTATTTGGAAGTTTTTAGACAGAATGAAAGTGTTATATGTCTATCATTCTCTTTATAATAGCTTTCTTCATCCTCACGTGCATTTTTCGTTAAATTTATTTTTGTATTTTTCCTGTAGTCTATCGAGCCAGCTTACCAAGGAGAAAACAGTAAATACCGCGACTACAACACTCTCGAATAATGGGGGGAAGGGGGGGGGGGGGGGGGGGGAGTGTTTGGGGGCGCACGGAAAGAGTCCATGATGGCAAACAACTAGTGTACAATTTTACATTAAGTGCAGCTTTGATTACTGTCGGTCTTTTTAATTGGAATCATTAAACGTACGAGATGCTGCTTACCACATCCTAGACCGTTACTTTTCACAAACCCAGGATTACACGTTATATCTGATGCTAGATGCTGAAACGAGGATCTTTCAGCAGTGCTGTTCATTCCAGCCAGGCTGATCCTGAACTGTCCTGTGGAAACTGCATACTGCATCTGAAACATAACAGCTTCACTCGTTTCTTCAATGTCGTGTTCCAGTGAAGGTGAATCAATTGCTTTGATAGCCAGTGAAAGCATAATTTTTATCCCACTAGCGACTGATCGTCGTGTTCTTTGATTGGTGGTCCAGCCGCATTCGGGAACCGAAACTTCTGTCAACGTGCACGCGTTGGAGTCAGTGCATCCTGAAATTGCTGAAAGTGTCTCGGTAACTTGTTGCTCAATAGCAGATTTCACCGCATTGTTGCTCATTTGGCAGTGAATACCTGGAAACTTTATAGAGAGTCTGTGTTCAATCTCCTTTGGGTTTGCCTTGCCTGTTGCGGAAAGCAGAAAATCAGATCAAGATTTGGAAAATACTATAAGGGAAGGTTTTTCCAACGAGGCCGCACTTAGACCGCAATTACATTTAAAGTTGGGCAGGTGAAATTTGAATTTGATGTTATCTAAACCTCGCTTATGACCCCTCGCCCCTCCTAGATCGCTGAATTTCTGGAGGGATAGCCCAGAGGTCCAGCGAGAGGTTGTTGGGTAACTGATTTCGTTATTTAGGACAAAAGGCAGCTATGATTATGCATTACACATACTTGTACATATAGGAACTTTGATATCTCTCATGCCATTCCATTTCCAATCAGTGTCGGGACCACAGCCATATATGGTCATTGCCTCCGCGTTGAACGAGTGGCCTTCGTTACATGTCATTGTGCAAAGAGTTTTGCCAGAACGTTTTTTGCACGATTTTACTCCATTCTTGGGCTGCGGTAAAGCCAGACATTCTGCAAAGAGCAGGTGAATAGGTTAGTAACTGACATTTTGTTTGATGAAGTATTTACGTTTCTGTGCAAGTAGAAAATGGTGAGCATTGCATTCAAATTGAGATGTGACAATGATTTCCTCAATTATAGACTGTCCCCGATAAAGTCGCAGAATTTCTCAGCCTAGTCATTCAACGAATAGAATGATTGCCAACGAGTCAGCCGAGCGAAGACACGAGGCTGACGAAGCGGCAGCCATATATAGAGAAGAAGCGCAAGATTGTTGTGTATGCAGAGAAAATGTAATGTAAGGTGTAAAGTAAGGGAACAAAGGCCGCTTATCATGTGACTTCAAGAACCAATGAAAAAGTGCGTGTTTTGATGTGTGATGTCAGTAGACAAACCTGCACTTCGCGCAGGACTATTCTTGGCTTGCACGTCATGCAAGTGGAAAGATAAATAGCTTACCATTTAAGAAATTGAGTCAAGATGTTGAAATGATATGGAAGAGGAATAAATAAACAACGGGTCCAAGTCTCAGGGCTGTGCGATATTCCGTACTTGAGTTATTCGGCAAAATATATTACTCAAATTTGTAGAGTTTAGTAACGGAGGCGCTATGTTGGTGTACTGCTGAAGTACATCAACATGGCGGCCGGAAACCTGTAGAATCATCTGGAATTTTAGTTTGGCTGTCTTTAACACTTTCTGCTGTATAATGAGCTAAAAACATTCATATAGACACGTCTCCTATTATATTGGCTGTTTAGGCCACAAAAACACGAGAGAAATCGATGTTTTTATGCAACCGGCATGTTTTTCAAAAGCCGTCAACATGTCATGCACTGTGAAAAACTCTGAAATTCAAACTGCTCTATTTTCGAAACGAAGCACGGTACCGAGCTGAAAACAAGCATGCAAACAGATATATTTTTAAAACCTCTTGTAGGTGATCGAGATAAAAATTCAAAAGGCTCTTTAGTTTTGTATTTTATTTTTTTGTGACATCACGTGCAAACCAAGAATTGATGATCCTGTGTTCGGAGGTGAGGTTTTTTTGCTATTTTCCTGACCAAGGTGTTGCGTACACTTGCTTTGAGTGTTCTTTAATATTTATTTTTGAACCAGCGTGTTCCACATTAAAGTGAACGAGCTCAAAACTAAAGCGACGTACGCGTTCTTATCGGCCGCTGTTGTCAATTTCGGCCCTCGGCCCGCGAGTAGAGCAGTTTGTTTTTCGTTTTGTAACCATTGAATTGTGAACAATTTAATTTAATTTTCAAAGGAAATATGTTGTCTGCAAAGTACTTAATTCAACGATCAATTTGACTTACAATTCATGGCTGTATCTTGCCAAATAAAAGTTCTACAAATGAAACAACTTTCATATGCGAGAGAGTTTGATTCCTATTTCAACTGATGTCTCAGCCTGAAAAGTCTGAAAACGCTCTGGCGATTTTTTACGTGGCACTGATTTCATTCAACTCAATTAGTGCAAATTCCTGTTAAAATTGCGGCCGTTCAAAAATGGCACCAGTACTTTCCATATTATTGTAAAACACGTTGACATTTCATTTTGTTGTTCGAGATAAAAAGTGTGCAATTTATATTGTTATTGTATTATTGTTAACTAAAACGAATAAAAAGATTACAGTTACTGTTGGGTGTTTTGGAGCTCTGACACAAATCTGCAAACTATGTATTATATTTACTGTCTCGTTGCAACTTAGCGATAGCTATTACCAGTTTAAATAAGGAGAGTATTGAACCTCAAACCAAGCAATTGTTGTGGCCAATCCAGCAAAACGAATAGTACAATGAACTAATGGAAACTCGAACTCGGAAACCAATCTCGAAACACGTTGCACGAAATATTATCCAGTGTAACATAGGCCTCAGGAACATACCTCCTTCATGGTCGAGCTTATTTTCGCAGTTGGTTCCCCAGTACCCTTTACTGCAGACGCAGTCATACCGATTGACACCATCCTCACATTTTCCATGGATACAAGGACTTGAGCTGCACTCGTCGACATTGGTGTCACAATGATGTCCTGTAAATCCAGCTTGGCAGTTACAGTGGTATGAGCCATGGCGAGACTCACAGTCAAGAAAGTGGGAGCAGTTTGTTGTGCACATAGCC
>NW_027179682.1:282500-302500 GCF_036669935.1 Montipora foliosa | reverse complement strand
CCACCACATAACTTACTAATCCATTCCAATAATCCACTCTATCATCAATATCATTGAAAATTTATCCAACCTGCCACGGGGCATTAGTCAATTCCTCTGCGATAGGTTCAAATGTAATGCTTTTTAAATTCCTCGACATGATGGTTTTTCGCTGGTGGTGTATAATTTTCTCATTTAATATACCATATATCAGGCAATGATCACTAATTTCTGGATCAAACGTCCCCGATTTGATAAAATAATCAGGCCTGTTTGTGAGCAGTACATCAATCAGCGTGGACGAACATTAGTAATCCTTGTGGGACTGTTAATTAGACAGGTAAGATTAAAGCTTTCTTCCAAATCAATGAGTAATTTGCCTGCTCTTTTGTTTGTGTCCATTCGATTGAGATTAAGATCTCCCATGAGAATCACTGTTTGTTTTTGAAGTTCAGCCCACATGCATAATGAGCTGCGTTCATCTTCAAGCTTAGAGAAATAATCGTTACCCACAGCTTTCGGTGGTCTGTACACTCCGACTAGCAAAATTGTACTGCAGGCAGTCTTGATTTCAATCGACAAAACTTCTACATGTTTATATACTGGTGCTGTAACTTTCTTAGATGCGATATTCGTAGAAATAAAGGCCATTAGACTCCCGCCACCCTTCTTTCGATCCTTTCTGAACATATTATATCCTCTCATAAAAAATTGATCATCTTTGTATAAAGAATCAACTTTTGTTTCAGAAAGAAAAATCACCTGTGACTTCAGTTCTCTGTTCAAAAGTTTGAGGTCATCAAGTTTATTTTGTATGCTATTAATATTAAGATGGGCAATCATCAGATCATGATGTTTATCTTTGCGGTAATCAATAATGTTATGTCGAAGTACCTGAAGATCCAGATTAGTATCGATGATATTGATATCTTCAGTGGATGCCTCGTCATCATAGCCAGGCGAAAAGCTAAGAAGGCAATTCGTGCAGTACCAGGTGTAACTTGGTTTTTGCTGCAGTTGAGCATATTCTTTAGGTGAAACTCGAGAACACTTGATATGCATTCGCCGTCTACATTCGGTACAAGTTATAACTCGATGGTTTCGTGCCATCGTCCTGTCGCAAGTTTGGAAGCGATCACCATTTCATATTACAAGCCTGGTTTTTCCCATCGCTAAGGCATACAATTCAAAACTTTCCGAATCCGTTTAATCCGCATTGAAAGGAAAGAAGGAATAAATTTCTGAACAAAAGCACTCAGCCTCGTTGGTCAGACAAATTAGTAGCCTAAAGGAGTCTACAAGGCCAGTAGTCTTTCCTGCTCGCGAAATTAACTTATATGAAAATGACGGAAGAATCAGTCCATCACCATGATGGAAGTCGCCGATGATCCGCGGTGAATTTCGATCCTTGTTAAGTTGTTTGAGCTCCTTAAGCCATAAAGTGTTTCTGATAACATAACTAAATCAAAAACGGCATTAAAACAATGCGAACTCATTAACGTTGCTTGTGCGGTACGCATGGAAGGAGGTGAGAGTTTTTCAACTTCAATAGGGTATTGTTTCAAGAATTTCATTATATGCCTGCCTAACAAAGAGCAGATGACACTAATAATATCTTACAATCACATTGCTGCACTTTCAATCCAGACCGTAAAATAGAGAGTTTTACGTTCGGTGCGATCAATGTTTCAGATTTTCAGAAAAGTGGCTGGCCTAGGGGCCCAGTTTGTTATGTCTCGTTATTCGTTCTTCATGATTTGTTCATCTGGGGTAGTGACCCTGTGAACCTTGGTGGGTTTGTTCTGTTTAGGTACGCACGGAGTATCGACGTTTATGAACCAAGCTTTGCGAGCATGACCTATACGCCTTTGATATTCACCCTCGGTGGGTTTCTGATGTGTAGCTGCTCAGCCTCTAGTTTGTTTTATGCTGCATGTTTTCGTTTGGGTTGCACAGACTAGGGGTCTCTATGGACCCTGGTATCGCAAAGAGTGCTTCCCATATCTCACAGATTGAAATCTTGGTACCTGAAAATCATTTTCATTGCGAAGCTGATATCTGGCTTCATTTTCTTCAAAGTTGTCCACTACGTAACTAGGCAATAGTTTGTATTTCACTTTATACATCATTATAGCTATATCTTGAGGCCTCCGGTTATATAGAGTAGTTAATTTAGCTTTCTCAAGTATTTCTTCATATGTGGCTGATTTTTCCCTGAATGCAATCATGCGGAGAGCACGCTCTTGAATCCTTTCCAGTTTTTTCGATCTGATTTAGTACAGAAGTTCCAAACTACATGGCAGTAAGTTAAATTGGGTAAAATTGCAAATTTATATAAATGAAGTTTAGTTTCAGTAGAAATCATATTCCTTAAACGTGACAGGACTCCACTTTTCTTACTTGTATTTATGCAGATCTCTTGTATATGTGACCTAAACATAAGATCACGGTCTATTGACACCAAGTCATTTTAAACTTTTGCAGTAGGTAATATCTGGTCCATCAATGTTAATATTAATTGATTCGTTTTTTACACGAGATAGTAGCATCGCGTTGCACTTATCTTTGTTGCCTTGGAGAAAATTATTTTTTTGCCATTGAGATGCAATTTCTCCATTTGCATTGAGCTTGTCTTCCACAGCATTTATAGAATTATCAGACCCAAAAAGCTGGTGATCATCTGCGTACAGTGAAAAGCCAACGCTCTTGGAAAAGTGTGATAAATCATTTTGATACAAATTCCACATTAGTGGTCCAAGAGAAGAGCATTGGGGACAACCCCTTTTGACATGTTTCCAATCACTTACTATGGAACCTAATCTCACTCTATTTGGTCTGTCTTGAGATATGATCTTAGTATGTCCATGGCTGTATCATCAAATCCAATCGCTTAAAGTTTCCTCAGCAAAAGTGCATGCTGCAAACAATCAAATGCTTTTGACATATCCGTTGATAAGATCCCTACCCTCAAATTCCAATCTAATGACAACTTCCAGTCTTCTACTAATCTTATCATGGTTGTTTCACAGGAATGGGTCTTGCGATACGCAGTTGAGTATGGTGATAGTATAGTGTCATAATGTTGACCAATTTGTTGACATGTCAGCTGTTCAAATACTTTTATCACTGAATCCAGCACTGTCACCGGTCTGTAGTTCTTAACTTCAGCTTTTTCACCCTTTTTATACACGGGTACCCAGTCACCACTTTTCCATGCCTTGGGCCAACTTCTCAAATAAACACTGGTGTTAAAAAGCTTGGTCATAGATGGTGCAATGCCAGGCGAAGCTAATTTCAAGAGTTTTGGAGAAAATACACGTGGACCATTTGCCTTTGACACGTTTAGTTTATCCAACAGTTCTTTCACTTCAATCTGGTTTATATTTCTGAAATGAAAACAATTACTATTTCCATCCCTAACTTTAATAGCGACAACGCTCTCATGTGCGTCAAATTTACATTCATTGGACGCTTCATTCCCGACTCCAATACCATCTGCCATTGTTGTAAAATAATATGCCATCACTTCCGCAACTTTCTTCTGGTCAGTTTCTAAGTGATTTACTTCTGTCTTTATATTAATATGGTTGTTGGAGTTGTTTGTTTTTCATTCCCTAAAAAGGGCTTAAATGTGTTGTAATACTTCCAGGGATTTCTCCCGAGGTCCACTGAAATCTTTGACCAGTATTCTCTGATAGCTTTTCGTCTGCAGGGTGTGGCTATGTTTCTCGATTTCTTTTTCAGTTCAAAATTTTCCACGCTTCTGTTTTTTGCAAACAGCTTACTGTATTTCCTTTTTTTCTTGATAGCCTCCGTCCAATCTTTTGTCATGAAGGCCACATATTTTGATCGGACTTTTCTTTGCTTTAGTGAAAGGTGTTCGTCCACTACGTGTGTAAAAAGTGATTGCCAGAAAAAGTGTATATCGTCTATGTCATAAAACACCTCACAAACGTGCCAAGGAGCTGATTGCAGACCTTCGTTTAACTTTTCCACATCCAGATTTTTGGTACTTCTGTAAGTAATAATTTTGTTGGATGCTGATGAACTTTAACTTTCATGAGGCCTTAAACTAAACCATGGTCACAAATTTCTGGGTACATCACACCACTTTCTTCGAACAAATCAGGTTTATTTGTAAGAATAACGTCAATCAATGTTTTCGAAGAATTTGTAATGCGTGTAGGATCCTTGATCAAGCATTCTGGTCCATACACCACTTCCAGGTCTGTTAGAATCTTACATTCTCTCCGATTGGGATTCATTTCATTGTTAGAATCTTACATTCTCTCCGATTGGGATTCATCCTGTCAAGGTTTAAGTCTCCAGTTATGATTACAGTTTTTTTCCCTGAGTTTCCCACATAGTTGAAGAATGTAGTATGATCTTTTTTGATGGCAACCATGACGAAATAAATACCATCACTCCTCCTCCTCCCTTCTTCCGGTCTTTTCTATACAGGACATAGCCATTCAACTGGAATTGTGTATTAGGGTACGTATCATCAATTTTTGTTTCCGTGCGTACTATTATCTGTGACTTGAGCTTGTTATTGAGAAGTTTCAGATCTTCAAATTTATTTTGGATACTATTTATATTTGAGTGACTTATAAGAACATTTGCCCACTTATTGCTTCTGATTTCAAATTCGAATGTACTGGTTTGCTGTTTCGTCGATTCCTGGCTTCTACTTGTGGTTAATGAATTGCATTGCTCCGCATCATTTGAATCAGATTGATCCCTAAGCCACAAAGATTGGATGGCTGACGCATTTGAGACCATTAAACAGTAACTGGTCGAATGTACATAATGTGCAAATCCATATAACCTTACTACTTTGCAGGATTTGAAAGTCTCTCAACACCGTATTTCCACATTTCATATGATATGTTCGTTTGCATAAAGTACATGTTAACGAGCGATGATTTTTAGCGATAGTTTTACCGCACTCTCCACACTTCTCAGGTTCACTGATCACTACCTTTGTCAGTTGGAAGCTCGAATAAGCGTTGGAATAATAACTGATCTTGAACCTAAGTAGCGTTGAGATTCAATATGGCGTCGCGTTTTGAGAAAGATCGATTCAAACGGAAAATCCGACTGCAATCCAGTTGATGTAGAGCCATCCACCTCTGTTGACGTTTTGAAACTATGTATGATATTGGTACCAATAGATAGATGGTCGTATGTCGAGTGCAGTTGTAGAAGTAAAGCGCTGAAAAGGATAAATTTCGGAGCCAAATTTCTTGCTGCCGCCATCTTGACCCCTGACGAGTTTCCTATTTCTGAATATGCATTCATCTTCATGTATGATGTTTTTGATACCAAGGGCTATTGAATGACCCTTGATATTCACCCTTGGTGGGTTTGTTGTGTCTACGTACATTTCTATCGTATTGGTGTTCATGACCAATGCGTCTATAGCATGCGCTAGAGGCCCTTTATAATCGCCCTCGGTGGGTTTGTTGTGTCTAGGTACATACGTACATATACAATATTGTTGTTCGTGAACAATTTGATTATAGCATGAGCAGAAGGTGCTTGGTAATCACCTTCGGTGGGTATGTTGTGTCATGATACAGACAAAGTGTTGATGTTCATGAGCAATGCGTTTATATCATGGGCTGGAGGCCCTTGATAATCACCCTTGGTGGGTTTTTTTGTGTCCAGGTACCCATGAAGTATTGATGTTCAAGGACTACGCGTTTTATAGCACGGGATTCAGGTCCTTATCTTTCGCTCTCGGTGGGTCTGTTGTGTCTAGTATTTTTGCCTTTTTCTGCGTGCTTTTCTGCATGCTTTTCTGCAGAGTCTTCCATTGTTATGCTGCGGTCCATTTACCATTTCGTTCTTTTTTCGCTGTCATTATTATTATTTTGCCGTGTGTTGCTTTATCCCTTTTCGTTTCTTTAGTCATTTTTCACACAGAGTTCTGGTCAACATCTCTGCCGTTTCCCCAAGAAGTCGTTTCCATGACTGAAAAGCTTGATTGCCAGTTCTTGCCTCCTGTGAAAACGGGGCATCTCTGCATCATTCCAGTGTTTTCAATGGATGGAAGTCATTCGCCGTGGAAGTGTTTGATTTCGTTCCTTTTCCACTCAGTATTTGTTGCATTCTTCCAAATTGGTTTCAGCCATCCTTTGTGCTTACTATACTTTCAAGTGGTTCCACGATTTGGCCGGAGTCTGTCCTCCAACCAACTAGTGCTTTTGCGGTAGCAGCCAAGACAGGGAATGGTCCCCTTGCACCCTCGCCTCATGAAAGCATCGAAAGGAGTCGCTTCACGCAGATCTTCCGAGGACGTTAGGCAGTTAGTTTTAAGTTTGTCATTCCGAAGCGGGTATATTTTTAGCCTTTTTTCTGCCTCTGCCAGTCGTACGCGTTTGTTTTTACTTTATAAGCCTATGAGCTATTCCACTTACAGCGACTCTTTCAAGAAGTCTTTCCATGGTATTATTCTCGATATTGCTCAATTTAGTACTCACTCAGCTGGTGCAGCTACACCAGCCCCTAATCCTGGAGTCCCTGACAGAAAAGTTCTACGACACGCCCGTTGGGCCTCAGTAAGTGCCATTAATACCCATGTCAGATACTCTTTGGAGAGTTTATTAGAGGTCTCAAATTCACTTTCGCCTTCACTCAAGCCCTTTCTTTTAGTTCTACGGAGGGCTTGGCTGGCCAATGCACCCATATGTCACCTAGCTTGAGTGTCCGGTTGAGTAGTGGAGGCAAAATATGTAATTTGTGATAATCCTGATTAGCATAAATTGATATTTTGCTTTCACGTAGCCCTGGCCTGGTTGTGAGCGGCAGGCGCTTGGAGTGCCACGTGCTCGTGGCTTGTATTTGGCGATCGTTTAGAAGGTCAGGCATTCTACGGTCAGCCTTTACCGCGTGCACAAGTCCTGTTTCTTTTTTTGTCCTATCGAGTTGAATTAGTGTTTAATGCCTTCGTTAGGAGGTATTTGATAGCGTTCATTTACATTGTAAGTAGAGAAACTTATGAGCAACTGTGAGCATACCGGAGTAACTCAAATTGAGAGAGTAACTCTGAGCAACCCTGAGGAACTTAAATTCAGAGAGTAACTGCGAGGACCATTCGTTCCGTGACTGAAAATGTGTATAAAAGAACACATCAAGCACTAGATGCTCATTTGGAGCAAGATGAGCAACTCATGAGTAAAATGAGCAACCCACGAGGAGTAAAAATGAGCAACTCATGAGTAAAATGAGCCACTCACGAGTAAAACTGAGCAACTCATGAGTAAAATGAGCCACTCATGAATAAAATGAGCGACCCATGAGTAACATGTATTGCACAAACTAAGGAAGGCCTGAAGATGTTGTTTCCGCTTCATAATTTCGCTTCGTTTCAGTCTAATCTGATGCCAGGTCAAAACATTTCTTGGCTTTACGTTTGCACAAAAAAGTACCGTAAAAGCCGGGAGTTAACAGTAAAAGACAGGCCCAAAAGATAGATAAACATTCAAGAAAAAAAGTAAGAAAGTATAAAGTAGTTTTTATATATCTCTGAATCGACTTCTCATCGAAAGATAAATGACTTATATGAATGAAGGAAAAGGTCATGATGTTCTGTCAAAAGGAAAAAAATTGATCACGTGCTAGGCAACCATAAAGGTGCATGTGATCATCTTGTGTCAACTGAATGAACTTTGTCGGGTTCCTGAGAAATGTATCTATTTTGACTTCAGGGTGAACTATTTACATAATCACGAGTTTGAGCGGCCGTGTTATTGAAAATCTAAACATTTATGAGTGTAGGTACCCCAAGCTCACGGAGAATCGTTGTTGCGTTGCATAAATTTTATGAGGGTTTGTATGGGGAATTTAGCGATCGTAATTTAGGGCATTAAAATTGAAATAAAAATACATCAGAATTTCTTATCTTGCCTCCTTGTCTTATTTATGGTGTGTTCTTAGCATTTCTGGTCGTTTCAGCGCGATTCTAGGGAGTTTTATTTCTACCGTTACTTTCTCATATTATAGAGAGAAAACAGCGAACTTACAACCCACTGGAATAGCGCTGAAATGGCCAAAGTACGCCACAAAAACACTAATAAGGTATCGAGAAACACACCCAAAATCAAGTTTGCGATTACATGGAAAAATCTGAGCCCGGTTAGCCGACATCGCGGCATTAGGATGCCGGGATCCCTGCTAACGGGGCTGAGATTTTTTTCATGTAATGGCGTTCACCGGGACAGCCCGGTTAGCCGGGCCAGCGATTTCCAACGAAATCACTTTAGAGCAAAATGCCCCGCAGAATAGTCGTTTTATATTTTTGTGTTTAAATAAATGATCAATAAGATAGCAAACCATAAGGCTTCTTTAAATTGTAGAATGGTGAATTTTAATAACAATTTAGCGAGACAAACGTCTGTTCACTTCTTGTTGTTGTTGTCACTTTTTTTTCACGTGACATATTCTAAATTTAGTCCAAGCCGGGCTGGCTCACCTCATGTAATATCGAGCTGAAAAACATCCCGGCAAACCTGACCAGCCCGGCTAGTCAGGCTGCACTGAAGGTTTTAGTTGAAACTGCAAAGAGGTAAGACACGGAAGTAATTTATGAAATTCTTCGCGGGTCACCAGCTTTATGTTTAGAAATCGAGAAATTTGAAGGACTTCAGTGTGAGATGCTTATTTCCGTTCCTTTTCCTTTTTAAATTCATGGATCAAAGTGCAATTTTGTGATAAATCTCTACTCTTACTTTCTCTAGCCCAGTCGATGTTGTAACTGAGCATTTCTGTGTACGCGACAATATTTTGACACGGAATAAGAGCACTCAGGGGCTTTTTTTAAAAATCTGTATCTGGGCCAGTATAAACCTAGTTTTGTTCTATACTCCGTTTTTGAAAACTCAGTCCTTGTTTCATATCTAGTCTGCAGTCCGAGTCCGCAGTCTACCTTTTATACTGACCGAATTTTAAATATGTCGTGTGAAAAAAGATGACAACAACAAGAAGAAGTGGAAGGAAGTTTGTCTTGCTAAATTGTTATTAAATCTCACCATTCTACAATTTAAAAAGGCCTTAAGGTTTGCTATCTTATACATCTTGTATTTAAACATAAAAAAACAACAACTATTCTGTGGGCCATTTTACTCTAAAGTGGAGTAATGTGGTGATAATTCGCTGGCCCGACTAACCGGGCTGTCCCGGTGAACGCCATTACATGAAAAAATCTCAGCCCGGTTAGCCGGGACCCCGGCATCGTAATGCCGGATGTCGGCTAACCGGACTGAGATTTTTCCATGTAATCGCAAACTTGATTTTGGGTGTGTTTCTCAGACGTGCCGGAATCTCGGTTAAACGAGCCAGCCCGCCTAACCGGGCCAGCCCGGCGCAGGTAATTGGCCTCTTAGATCTGCTTAGGACTAACTCTTCAAAAATAACATTTGAATTAACCTAAATTATACGTTTTTCGAGTGGGTCTTCGTTTTCGGGGTCTTCGTATTCGACACTACCCTCCTCGCGTATCACATTTCAATGCACGTATGCAAATTTGTTAAGCTCGAATATTACACAACATGATGAATTCACAAAGACGACCTTTTCCAGCGAAAACAAGCAACATATTTGCTATTATAGGCAAAAACCCCTTCCTACTTCATTGCGTGCGTGAAGACAAGAAACGCAATCGGGTCAAATTACCATACGCAATAAAATAAATTTCAGAATCAAACTCTTTCCTGAAGAACCTTTTCCTTGAATAATTAAGCATAAAATAAGCGACAACCTTTCTTCCAAATAATTCTTGGCGTCACATTTCCAAAATTTTGTGCAGAGTTGAGTACAAATAAATACAAATAGCCAGATAACAGAGATCACAGATCCACTTAAGGTGTTCGATTCCTTCTCTGTCTTTGCTAAACCCATAATTTACCAGAGAATTTTCCATTTGGCTTCAGTGTTGTACAGAACACCATCCTTGGTAAAATATTAGAAATACAGCTCACTTTGATTTCGGCTTGACAGGCGAAAGATTGTTGTCGAAGTCCACTTAGCAGGGGAGTGACAGGCAAGACTTTTACCGACACGGAAAAAAAATAAAAATAAAATAAATAAAATAAAATGAATAAAATAAAAATAATAAAACAAAGATACGTTACCTATTTTAATTTCCGACTGGGACTGCCCTACTGGCAACTCAGTAATGATCAGCCTTGTTCGAGTAGTCGACCGTTACATTCGGGCCGTGAAACAACACTGATTTCACATTTTAGTTTTCCCACCGGGGTGTTCAAAGCACTTAACCTCGTTTTTTTTTCGTCGTTGTATTACCTTCTTGGACTACTGTCTGGGCACTCGAAATAATTTGGATATCGCCGTGACGATTTGATGGATTCCTCGAACAAAAGGTCAGAAAGTCTGCCTGTACGCTTACAAAAGGCCCCTTTATGTCTCTTATCCCTGGAACCGGACGTGGCAAGAAGATGAAAGTTTCCATTTTATTCTAAACGATTGTAAACTAGGACGAGGCCAGCATTAGGTCGCCTCACACGTTCCCATTTGTATAAAAAACATTTTTCTTTTTGTTCTCATTATCGCGCACCCTCTGAACTTTCCAGAAAGAGACTTCCACTAGTTCTTGTTAGTTTAAACCCTTTTATAATGCTACTTACCTATGCAATCCTGTGCACTCTTGGACCCAACATGAGCTGTGGCAGTAGTGCCCGGGCAAGGGACACAGGTTCGGCTCTCGTTATTAGGCTGAAAAGAACGTCGGTCGCACAGCACGCATGGAGCCAATCCAGTTGAAGAAAATGAACCGGCCGGGCAAGGGACTGCGATCATAATAAAACACGGTCTTTAACCTCATTAAACCTGGTTATTGTTACAAATATGATAATACCTTGAGCAAGATGCTTTTGACTTTTTGTATTTTAGGCTACGTTTTCGGGGGAAAATGTCATAAAAAAGATGTCGACAGGTAGTACTCATAAAGACAAATCAAACGAGTGCAAAACACTGACATGTTCCCAATAACTATTTGTCGCGGATTCCCACCTTCTTTTTGAAGTGCACCTGCTAAAAGAAATTCAGTTTCACTGGTAAGAATGCTTGATACACTTCTCCACCTTTTGCGAGTAAACCCTCATCAAACGTCACAAAATGCACAACTTCTCATATATTCTTTTTTGTGGTATATCTACCCCGCTCTAGACCAGCCATGCATCATCTTTGATGCCTTACTTCGTAAAGTTTATCAAAATTGGGCATGCAGCTAATTACGAGCATTTCTGGACATAAGTAAAAATTTCGCGTCTAATTTATGTAACTTCCTTGGCGAATCTTTCGGCACGAGATTGAACTCTTGAGAGAAACTGCATAAGCCAACCGAAAGTTTTATCGTCCTGTGGTCTGAATTCTCAATCATGGAGAGGGAGGGAGGGAAGGTCACTACCCCTTTTCTCCACGCCAATTTCAAGAGGCATACTAACTAATTAAACATAGCGCAGGTGTTAATTAAACTCTTACCTCCACACTGTACTGAGCTATTGGAACCCTCACCAGGAGTGGTTGTGTTTGCACTGCATTTGAAGCAACTACTTTGTCCCTCGAGAGGCTGATATTCACCCTTCTGACATAGGAAACAGGGCTCCAATCCCGTGGGCGAATATGAACCAGCTTTGCAACTAGCTGTTGAAGAAGAATTAAAGAAAACATAATGTTCAGCATTAAGGATATAAGACCGGTTTCTAGCCCTTTCCAGCTCTTGTACTTTGATAGATCATCACTAACCAATCTCTATAAGTTGTTACCTTTTTAAGTTGTGGGAGCGGATTCAGAGCTACCTTGG
Organism: Montipora foliosa; assembly: GCF_036669935.1. Lineage (NCBI taxonomy): Eukaryota > Metazoa > Cnidaria > Anthozoa > Scleractinia > Acroporidae > Montipora > Montipora foliosa. Next base: position 290,697 of record NW_027179682.1, on the reverse strand, counting down.
ATTTTCCGTGAAGCAGTACTTTAACAACTGAATAATTACAATAAAAGGAACATGCTATTTTGTAATTTCATAAAGTCGAGTTTACAATTGAGGTGATCCTAATGTCTGCTCCCACTTCAATTCAGCTCGGCCATCGGTACTTACAATCAAGAGCGAAACAATTCATGCCTTTCTCTCTGACGGTCTACATAAGTTAATCCATTACCCACCTATACAGCCAGAGCGGTTGTACGTTCTAGTCTCTTCCGTTGACGTTCTTGGTGGACACAAACCACACATTTCTTGTGACTCTCGATCTTGATATGTTCCGACAGGGCACTCCTCACAAGTACCAAGCGTCTTGTTCAAATATGTTCCAAAATAACAACTCACTGTAACGCAAGAAAAATACAGTCAACGAATTCTGCTAATTTAACAAAACGCTGAAAATTATATGATAATTTTGAGCAGAAGAAATGTGTAACTTAGCAGCTCTTTGAAGAGAGAAGAAGAGAAGAGAAACTTTATTTAAGTGTCTAGTCGTTCTAGCTCTGTAGCACTAATTGCGGACACTGTAAACTGAAATCAACAAATCAATTCAAAGGAAATGTTGGTTTTTGAGGAGAGGGGAAAACCGGAGTGCCCGGGGGAGAACCTCTCAAAACACAGTAGACCACCAATTTTTGAGAATTAAAGCCATTGGAAATAGGTGACTGTATTGCCTGAAAACCAGATTAACAGTAGTCCATCAAACTAACAGATAGGAGAGTTTTTAGCTGGTAGAAGCAATATTTACAAATGTTGTTATAACCACTGTTGCCAATCTAAGAAGTACTGAGTAGTGGGTCATAAGAAGTGGGGTGTAATTTCATTGGTATTTCATCCGGCTCCGGTGGTCTTTCAAAATGCCTTCCTTAGAAACCTTTGGGCCAGCGCACGTTCACTTCATTGACTTATTGACAAACGATAACCCTTATTACGGGATATATTATCATTAGTGTTACATACCACAGATTCCATCTCTATAGGCTTGTCCTTTGTTACACAATCTTACAGGCTCTGAGAAGTTCAGTGATTGCGCGTCAGGGAAAAGCACAGTACCGTTGATATTCAAACTGAAGTTTCCATTCTCCACGGCCTTTTTTATCTCACTGCTGATGTTTTTGGCGATTTTGATGCCCACCAGACCTGCTAAAACTTTGCTGCCCTTAGTATCATTTGCTCCAGTGCTGTTTTCAATGAGAACTGACATAAAATATGACATATTTAGTCGTTGAGATTCCCGGGTAAATTAGGAAAATCTATTTCTAATGCTGGCCTGTTTAATAGCCGACTAGTTCATCGCAGCGAAACCGTCGGTTCCTCTGGAAATAAGTGCTTTTCACTTTTAATAAGGGGTTATCAAACGGAAAAAATCCCGCTTCTAAATATTGCAAACTTAAAAAAAGGCTGGTTCTCACTATCGACGGAGTCGGAGTCGTAAGAGCTCTTATGATCTAGTCAAAATCGAAAATTGGAGTCGTAAGCGGAGTCATAAGCTCGACGGAATCGGAGTCGGAAGAAACAGAACGTTCCCATTTTCTTTTGATTCCGCTTATTACTCCGTCTCTTATGATCTAGTGAAAAACTTCATTGGCGGGGTTGGAAGCAGAAGCGGAAGAACCAACCAATCACAATGCTTTGTTTTGACCGCCGACCGGTTAGCTCAGTTGGTTAGTATCGGACTACCGTGCGGGAGGTCGTTGGTGTTTATGGAAGGGTGTCGATAAAGTGACAAGATTGTCGACAATAAACGATTATAGAGAAGGGGGCTTAAGGATGATAGATTCAGACTCCCAGATTAAAGCCTTAAGACTTGGTTGGATGCAGAGAATTTTCACCCCCAGTAATGGCACATGGAAATCGTTACGGTATCTTCAATATATTTTAAGGAGAAATGGTGGCTTCCTGCTATTTAATTGTAACTACAATATGGTCCATGTAGAAATCACTTCTAAATTTTATCGGCAACTGTTACAGTGGTGGGCCGATTTTCGTAAAAGTTTTGCAGAGGAAAAGGATTGGCAACTTATCATTTGGAATAATAAGGAGGTACTAATCGATAACAAACCTGTTTATTATAGACAGTATTTTAGAGCTGGTATCATCTGTGTACACGATCTTCACTTTGATGTAGGTAATTTAACTTCTTTTAATAGGATCACTTCACTAATAGATAAAAGTAACTTTTTAACATGGACCGGACTACGCAATTTTGTACCGCCCAAATTAAGAAATCTCGATTCCAGTGTTACTTTCGATCTATCAAAACCTTCTTTTAAATATTCTGAATGGGTATTTGATGTATCTAAAGCAAAATCAAAACACTATTACACCCTCTTAGTTGGCGCAAAGGCTCGCCTTCCAAACAATAGTATAAACTTGTAACGGGAATTTAATATAACTAAAGATCAACTTGAAAAGTCTTACCATCTTTCACATACTGTCACTTGTGAGCCTTACCTAAAGGCATTTCAATATAAAGTCCTAAATACACTTTTACACACTAATGATAAATTGTATAAGATCGGTTACATTGAAAACTATTATTGCTCTTTCTGCCACCATGAGAAGGAAACTTTACAGCATCTTCTGTTCAATCGTCCTCATTCAAATAAGTTTCAGAAAGCCTTTGAACTATATAAATTTCAGGTAACAAGTCAACAGATAAGTCGCAACCTAAAAGATGTTATTCTTGGAGTGATTTCTTCAATATGCCCCACACTAAATTATTTGATAATCATAGGCATATTGTATCTGTGGTACTGCAGAAGGAATGGAGTTCTTCCCAACGTAGCTTGCTTTCGAGCAAAAGGGAACATCAAAATACAAACCGAAAAGTACGTTAGTGCCAGGAAGAAAACGATTCACAAATTTTGTGACAAATGGAAATTTTTTATATAATTCCTATTATTGCTATTGTCATTGTTTTTACTATTATTATTATTATTATTATTATTATTATTATTATTATTATTATTATTATTATTATTATTATTATTATTATTATTATTTATAGACAGAAGGTAAAGTAATGTACTGTAAGTCGAAGTTTTTAAAGTAGTTTATTATGTATTAGTGTCGAATAATGTCTCTGTAAATAGTAGTGTACTGGGTGTTTTTTGTATGTAGGTTATTTTCATTCCGTAAGTCTGTACGTAAGAAAATGAGCGGTCAGAGGGGGTCTTGAACCCGGGATCTCCGGATCTCAAGGCAAGCGCCCTAACCACTGGGTCCCAATTCTGCGGGACGTAAAAGAACTCACGCACTGTTGGAAAAGAGCAGGGAACGGATTTCCCGGTGTTGTGGTCTGGCCTTAACATATCACGGATTGGCAGAGAAAAATGCTTGGAGATATTAGCTCCACCAAGCTACTCTAAAATCCGAGGGTAAATAAAGCATATACCTATACCTTGTTTTCTCGCGATCTGGTCACAGTTTGATACTAAAATAGTGCTTGCCACTCCGACAATCTAGTTTTCATCCAGATCATGAGCGACGGAGTCATAACGAAATCAGTATTTTGCTTCCGACTCCGTCACTTTTGATTTTCACTAGATCATAAAGCTCCACGCTTCCGCTTATAACTTCGCTCCGACTCCGACTCCAACTCCGACTCCGTCGGTAGTGAGAACCAGCCGTTAACCTACCAACAATATCCACTCTGATCGTTGTTCGTGGAACTAGTGCCCCGTCATCATCTGAAGAAAAGAGTAAAATAAATTCAAAGGTGAGAAGAGAAGAAAAATCACTATAAAGACCTTCTCAGCTTATTATATGTGATCATTTTTTAAACTCATTATTAGTGGAGGGGAAGTCGAGTTCTCTATAATTCAGGAAGGAAATACAAAAGAATTTAATTGTTAATGAGTGTCTTTATATCTGATAGAGACACGGCTAATACTTCCAATTTTCTAGGCCAAAATAACCCAAAATCTAAACATAAGTGTAATGGATATAAAATGTGAAGTAAAGCTTTTGAACCCATTAAATAAATTTGCAGTTCTCTTAGTGTGCCATTTATCACTAAAATGAATCTCAACTTTACAGACCTGATGAACGCTTCTTTCTCTTTCCAACAGAACTAACCATGGCACAAGTCACCTTAACATTCTCGGCTGTACATTTGTCTTTTATGGCGGGGTCACTGCAGATTTCTTTATACAAAGAACCATTCAGGATCTGGATGAAGTTTTGTTTAATTTGAGCCTGTGCCTCGGGTGTACCGCAGTTCCCATTGAAGTAATACAAATCCATAGCCATCCTGGCTTGACCCGGTTGGTATACTCCTAAAATGATTTTCAAAGAAAGTCTTCTGTATTCATTTCAACATTCAATAAACAGATCCCTGACTTTTCCTTACTTACAGAGATTCAGCAAGGTTAGCTCAACCTGAAACAAATATGGAGCGTTTTGGTTTCTAGTCCTTCCAATCAAGGTCTGACGTCATTTGGACCATGTTTGGACATCGTTGCAATTTTATAGCGAAAATTAACTAACGCCATAAGTACATAACTGTAATCTTCTATTAACCTGCTCGAGCTTTTTTTTCCATATTACCCATCCTAGCAGTATACAAGACTATTGTCATATTTTGACCTCACACACAGCTTATATTTCACCATGAGACTTTCTTCTGGTACTTCGGGGGACTGACAATAAAACAGCCCTAAAAAGGGAAGTCGTACCCAGGCTTACTGGACAGTGTACCTGTAGGACTGGGTGATAGATTTACTTGGTGTGACTGGTGTAACGCTGGTTTGAAATCCTGTGGCATGAGCTCAGTGCTTTAGTTTAATTCTAAGAGTCTATTTTGTGAAGGTGAGGAAAAAATATTTACTTGTACAGTCTGGCCAGCGCATGGGTGGTAACCATATTCCTGACGCTCCACAGCTCCATATAGTAAATGGTGGTATTGCTTGAGCAAAATCCCAGCGGTCATCACAGAAAGGGCTACACATTCGTCCAAGGGCCCAGTCGTCACAAGCCTTGGCTCCATTCTGGGGAGGACGCAGGTCTAGGCAGTCCCTCGCTTTTGAGGGACAAAAAATCATTAGTTAGGAGGCATTATGAAAGAAGTATAATGCACTTATCGGTATGGATTTACATAAACAAGTCAAAGTTAGCGAGAAAAACCGACGTTTCGATGTCATCAGCACTTTATGGTTTCAAGAAATATAATGGACATATGATAACCCTGTCATATTCATACTGGCACAACGAGAGCGGAACCTGACGAAATGACCCTTGCATGTGTATAACATTTTTAACACGTCAAACGGAAAGGGATTCTTTTCATTACTGTGTTGCCAGTATGGCAATCCCAGTAGGAAAGTGGGTGGGATTTGTTTGTTTGATTTTTTTTTTTTTTTCTTTTCGTGTCGGTAAAAGTCTTGCCTGTCACTCCCCTGCTAAGTGGTATCTTTGTGCATAGAGCCTTCTGCTCCTATTTTCTTAGGATAGAGAGAGTAGTGGAAATGCGTAAATTTCTCTGGTGGACACAGTAGAATGATAAACTTAACCGGCAATGGCGTCGAAAGTCATGTAGCGCGAATGGCGTTTTAGTGGATCTTTGAACAACATATACGGTTATGAAGCTCAATAATGGCAAGTCATTTGGATACTGAACAAGACAGGCGGTGGAATCTAAAAAGCGACGAGTAATGGACTTCGACAACAAGGTTCTTCATGGAAACGGTTTGATCCTGAAATTTTGGTTTGTTGTAATATTGCGCATATTTGACACGATTGAGTTTTTTCTCTTCACACACGTAATGAAATAGGAAGGGGTTTTTGCCTCTAATAGCAAATATGTTGTTTGTTTCAAAAAATTGTTCGCTGGAAAAGGTGACCTTTATGAATTCATCATGTTTTATAATATGCGAGCCTAACTAGATAGTTTTTATGGCAATAGTAAAGCATTTTCGCGTCAAAATGAGGTTAGCGTTTTTCTGTTGTGTTAACTTAATTAAATATAGATATACATTCTGCCTCGTGAGTTTGTTATTCTCGTTAACCAGCAATGGCGTCGAAAGTCATTGCAACGCGAAAGGCGTTTTAGTGCATCTTATGTTGTTTGTTTCAATAAAATGTTTCGCTGGAAAAGGATTCTGTGATATTTTCTGCCTTTGTGAATTGTAATATCATGTTGTGTATTGAATTTTCGAGCTTAAGGTTGAAACGTGATACGGGAGGATATTTTTAGTATTTCTCTGTAAGCAGGAAAGATTTCATGAAAACAAACAGGTCTGTTGGAAGCGTGCTTGAGTTTCAACGAAATGAGCCCCAAAATCAGCAAAAAATTGTGACGCCGGTGAATAATAAAGTAGCTGCTATTTCCAAAATGATGGAATTACCTGGTGATAAATAACCTCGTTTTGGAGAGTAAATTTTTGACTTTGCAGAAACAATGGTGGGCGATTGTGATCTTTGTTTTGAATGCGCTCATTTATTGTCAAACTTTATAACACTTGACTGAAAAAGAAACTTACGAAAACCCAGATATCTTGCCATCATTTGACACAGATGCTTCACTCAGTTTGGCAAGTAAGCATGCCGCGGTAACTTAATCACGGCGACCGCTGAATTCCGGCGATGTCACTTTCCATTTTGCGATTTATTTGTGCAGCCAAAACGTACAATAACAAAATTGAACGTAGCAGAAATCTCCCAAAATGTTTGTCGCTGATCTTAACTGTTTATATTCTATATTTACGGTTCAAAATTAATGTTCTTTTCATGTCGTAAATATGTTATTCTCGAGCGACCGTCCTGGAAACTTCCTTCTGCTCTTTCTAAAAACTGTGTATCAATATTTATTTACTTTTGCATCAATATTTGTTTTTGAATTAAGCAAGCTAACAAAATCTGTACCTTGCTGAGTTCGCATTTGTTAGCGTTAATAATATTTTCTGTTCGATGCTTCTGTTTTATGAGGGGTTTGGTCTCCCATCCAAACACTAACCCCGCTGGACAGGGTAAAACTTCAGTGAACTTCGGTATTACACAGCCGTCAGATGCTCAGAGGGCACGCTTAAACTTGTGGTGTAAAGAAGTTTATAACATGTCAGCCCAGAAGCCAATGTTCCTCACTTCCCATTTATTTTCTTCAATCTTTCTGGGTTCAGTACTTTGCTAGTAACCACATGTCTTCTCAGGCTATTTACCCAAGACTGCTATCATGGCACTACAATGATAGACAATACCAAAACAATATCGTGTACTGTTAGAGCTACATATTACGCAAGGACAGATCTGTTACCGTCGTACGAACGTGTGAGTACCTGTGAGCCAATGGGCCTCTACAGGGGCCCGTTTCTCAAAGGTCCCGAAACTTTACGGGCCATTTTCGGGTGTCACAATTCCCTTTGTATCTCAAGACCGGAGAGGATTTAAGTCGTCAAACTTCATAGTTTTTTTTCTGTTTGTTACCTTGAAAACATGTCAAAAGATCGCCTTTTCAAAACAAGCGGTTGCCAGTTTCACATATGGCTTTTCGGGCCCAAAAAGTTATCGGGACTTTCGAGAAACGGGCCACTGGTATGACTTCTTAATGACCCCCCAACTTGAAAAAAAATTGTCTGGAACGGTGCACGTACCACAGGGAACCCAGTGTACCCTCACCGAGGGTCTAGTTTTGAACATGAATATAGCTTATATGCCTACTTTGACGAGGCATAGTCACCTGGGGCCCGTTTCTCGAACTTCCCGAAATTCTTCGGGTGACATAAATCCCTTTGCGTCTTTAAAAAGAACACGTTTCAAGATTTCATGTAACTTGGCAGTTATATCTGAAACATATTGGGGAACTTAAAGACCCATTATCACTTACCGTGATGCACCACGATTTGTTTATTATGAAATACAAAGCAGTCACCCACTACCCTCTTTAGCGATCCACATTTTTGGCATTTTTCAGAGGGTTTCAATTTTATTTTGAGAGGAGAAATTTTTGGAAAACTGAACAAAAACAGTCAGTGTGAAAGGGGAAGGTTTGTGTGTACATTTTATTTACTGAACTCGACTCGATCCGCGCAACAATCGCAGCCGAGTCTTCTTTGAGAAACTGATGTACCGAAAACAAAACAGGGTTTCTTTTCCAGATCTCGTCAAAGCAAGAACGATCCAGTTCAAGCGATCCAACTAATTGATGTATTGCGTTAATGATGTTCAAAAATGC
>NW_027179682.1:267500-277500 GCF_036669935.1 Montipora foliosa | reverse complement strand
GTACCCATCGATAAATCCGTTTAGAGGGGGAAGCAGGGTTTGGCATTTCAAGACTATGTTAAAAAAAAAGTAGAGCCTGAGCGCCTTAACACATGTACAGTTTCCACGAACGAGTCAAAAGTGACAAACAAACATCAAAGAACATGGGCATCATCTCTGCAGTCTTACCCTCCACATTGACAAAAAACGCGCAGGTTTTATAATTTCCTGCCTTGTCAGTGGCGTTGTACGAGACAAGATGTCTCCCTCTGTAAAATATGCTCTTCTCACCACTCTTAGTAACAGTTGGGACAACGCCAGAGTTGTCAGTGGCGATAACTGTTGGCCAGGTCGCTGCTGTAAAGTTCTTTCCTCTGTCTGCGAATCGTTTGATGTCACTGGGGCAGGTTACACCGAAGGAAGGACTCTCAACGTCTGGGGAAAATAACCGTTTCATGAGAATGCTCAGTGAAATTTAAACCATAACTATGCCTAATCACCTATGCAATAAGACGGGCAATAACTTCAATTGCGTATAAATGATTGAAGATTAATAACGTCATAGAGGTCTAACTTGACTTTTAAGGCTGCAGGCAAAGTGACGCGAGAAACAATGGCAAACATAATTCAACTCCACATAACTCTAAAGACATAATTCGTACCTGAGACATGGTCAGGATCGAAAGATTTCTATAAGTGGAAATTTGGTTCCCCAAAATTGTTGAAGAAAGCAAGTAAGAAGATAAGCTGACCTTTACAAGAGATATCTGTGTCCTTTGCCCACTGTCCGTCACTGAGACAAGACACTATTGGCTCACCATGGAGCCTGTAGCCCCTTGTACAAGAGAAATGACACGTAGTACCATATCCAGGATAGGCTGTGCACGAGCTTGGTGACACGTGACCTTTGTCTGGCGCCTGCAATGACTGGCAACGAACAACTGTAAAACGGAAAATAAATTTCTCTATCCTTTTTGCTAGACTTTTAAAAAGTAAGAGAAAGCTTTTCCCCCTTGAAATACTGCTTTTTGATGAATAGCGCCATTACAACTCGTCAGCGGAAAATTGAGGTGTTGTGAAGTCTTTAAAAGTGCCTCACGAAATACCGATAATGAACAATTATTGGATGAGGTTGCGCACGATGACGAGAATTGTCATGGCCGAGGTTTTTGTTATCTGCCGAAGCAAAGACTGAGGCGGATAACACAATCCGAGGCCTTGATAATTCTCGCTACCATCTGAAAACCGAACTGTTTAATTGTTTCATTATGAATACACTTGATCATTTGCAAAAACAAAACCGCGTACATGAAACTAAACACTTAAATCAACTTGTAAACAACTTTATTTGTAAGCTTAGAATGTAAAGTTACAGCGCAGTCGCCAAGATTGTACAAAAGATATGTTTTTAAAGTTAAAATTCATCTTTTGACTGAACTCAGACCATACATTGAGAACTCAGACCCCCTTTTGGTAAAACCTGAAAAATAATTCTTGAAAAGCTTCAGCAAAACAAAAGTGTTCCTCATGCGTGTAAAACTATATATATTATCTGGGAAGTGACGTCACTTGCTAAAAATTATTGTCTCTAGGTATGACGTAACGAAAACAGTGCCAGCAGTAATTAGCTGTGTATTTGTAGCCAATCAAAATTGAGATAGTGACAGCCATGCATAATAATTTTCTTTACTGATAATTGTGACATGCTCATGTACACATTCCCTCATATGATAACTTACGATATTTCCATTAATATGCCCTTAAAAAATTGATGATCTCCAATCTTACAACAGAAATATTAAAAAGTTGCATAAAATCGTAACACTTAAGGTGACTGAAGCAGACAGTTATCCCCTTGATATCTGATCATTGCGACCAACTGATGGAAAAATGTATAATCCTAGAATGCAACATCAACCAATGGACGGGAAGAAGGCTGAAATAGTGCGAGTTCTGCCGTGAATAAATTTAGAAAAGGATTAAGGTGCCTTGAGATTAAGAGGCTGGCTAAGTTGTAGTTAGTGATTGGGATAAAGCTAGAATCAAATTCCGTAATGATTAGCCCTTAGGCTTTGACTGACTGCAATCATCATATTTAGCTTAGTTACCTTTACAGTAAGGTGCTTGGCCTGACCACGTTCCGTTTGCCCGACAGATTCTCTCGTTTGATCCGTTTACCTTTCGATAACCGGTATCGCAATAAGCAAGACATTTGTCACCAAACACGTTATAATCAGAACCAGCTCCACAGCCCGACTGGATACTGTGAGGGGGAGGGTGAAGGCGAGGACACCGAACCACTAAAAGACAGAAAGCCACAAAGTATTTGTCGATTATTGGACTTTTACCATGTTTCCTTAATTAAGCTCTTTCATGTTCGGTAATTATTTACTGCCCGTTCCATTATTTTAGATTTGATTCAGTGCCAAGCTAACTTACATTCACACTGTGTTTCATTTCCTGTCCAGAAGCCAGTTGAAGTGGTCGTATTCTTTTCACAAACTCGTTTGGAGGAGCCTACCCTTGTGTACCCAATATGACAGCTGAACGAGCATTCTGAGCCATAAATGTTGTCTTTGGTACAGAATTTGGTACCTCCAGCAGGGGCATAGAATCTAGGCACGCATCGGACCACTGTGAATACGAAACAAAGTGCAACACTTATTTACGCACTTAAGATCCAAACAGATTCATTTTCCCTCACTAAGGGGCTACGCAGGCTAGAGTAGCTCAAACATACTTAATCCAGTGCCTATACTAATTCAAAAAAACAGTAATAAATGAATTTGTTCTCCCATTCCACCGCCAAACATTTCACGATGTTTGCCCTCCCGGCAGTATTGTTGTCGTTGTTTTTTGGTTGTTGTTTTGTTTTTGTCAGAATGTTGTCACAACTTTTTTTAGAGGCACATTAAAATGCGTCCATCAAGAATACTTGCTACAAAAAGAGAGATGTTTGCCCATTATCAACCTCTCAGAATACAGTGCTTTGAACATAATGTCCTCAATGACTACCCGTGCGTTTTACAAAGATGATACAAAACAGTGTTAGACAGAGTTACCTGAGACGAAGACTTTAAACTTGCATTCGCCAACGTTTCCAGTTTTATCAGATGCAAAGTAGCGAATGCTGTGTTCACCAGCGGCAAATCTCTCGCCCGGCTTCTTTCCCGCGTGTGTTACGTTAGGGATGAATTCGGAGTTATCTGTCGCCGTGGGTGCTGTCCACGTGATAGTAGCTGTTGTGGTACCCCGGTCAGCAATTTTGAGGATATTCGAAGGGCAGTTTGAAAAAATCGGCTCTGAAACGTCTTTGGATTAAAAAATCAGAAAAAAGAAATCAGAAGAATGAGAAAAAAATTCTTAACAGAGGGAAAAGAAACAAAATTTGATTAAATTTGATGAATTGCCCTAAATGACGTTTAAAATTAATAAGGGAACTCTGCGGGTTTAAAGATGATCCTCATTTATTCTAATGACAATAACAATGTACCAATAGAAGTTATTTGACTTTATGTAATGAAGAAGTCTATGGTGAAGTGAGGCAATTTTGACAAATAAAGAGAGTAATTTTCTGAAATCTGGAGTACCAGAAGGGGCTAGTTAGCGTGGATTCAAATTTTATTTTAAAATCTCTTTCATTCGATCACATGTTATAAAATAGTAAGGATCGAACGCGCTCTCTTATTGGTCAATAGGTGTGTTTAGAGTATGTAAACACAGTTGTGACATCACACGACAGTTATGCAAACCCTCGACTGCGTCTCGGAGGTTTGCACAACTGTCTCGAATTCTCCTAACTCCCCTCGTGTTTAAATGAGGCAATGTAAACACGGAAAGAGTCCTCTATTGCGTAATTATAAATCATCACGTCATCTTGCTCTTTCATCAGAGAGAGGAGAGGCCCAGAAAAAAAGAGCGTGACAGCATTATTTAAATCAGATCTATACTGCGACTGACACAAACCTCTGCACGAGGGATTTTCTATTGGAAACCACTTTTTGGTCTGAGCGCAGGTCTTGAGCGTAGGCCCCAGGAGCTGATACCCACTCCTGCAAGTAAAGTGGCATTCTGCTGCGTAACCAAGGGAACCACTTGAGTTTGCGCACGCTGGCGGACTGACCATCAAACCCTCGGACTTTACAGTCATTGCTGGACATGTCACGCCTGTTAAAGAGAGAAGAATAGTACAAAGAGAAAGAAGGAAAAAAAGTTGTAAAAGGATAAAAACATCTCGGAACTGTATTCTTCTCTGAGCTAGGTATCGGCCTAATTACTGCAACAACTGTCTGCGGACCCTTCGAAGAGATTTTTCAAGAACTCATAAGAACTGCACAAAGTCAGAAGAAAACACGTGTCAATTAATACGTAAAAGGAAAAATGAAATTTATGCCAACTGTAAGCCCCTTACGGCGAAAATATCTCCAGTATTTTTCTTAACTCGCCTTATTTAAGCTGCAAGGAAGCGGAAGCGGTTAAAAATTTGTTTGAACTGCTGTGTAACGAATAAAGACTGTACTATGAGTCGAAAACTGATACTGCTCTAGGAGCGTGAAAAAAAGAACCGAAAATGACTAAATTAAGCCTTAAATACTTGCAAAAGAAAACGAATAAATTAAGTACTAAAGTCCAGGATAACATATTAGACACGCACAACAACTGATAATGACATTCCTAAACACAAAGGAAGTACAACGACACTAATGACTAGGTGTTTAGATCTTATACCAACTTAATCAAATATATACCCAATAATTGTTTTATCTAATAATTTTCCTCTTACGTCGGCACTGGAGCTGCGCACCAGACCACTCTCGGTTTTCTTGACATGTTCTATGCAGAGATCCTCCCACCACCTCGTATCCCAGAATGCAACTGAAGGAGCAGACGGTACCAAACCTGGAAGAAGGACCACTACAGCCGTACCCAGTCTTCACTGCGTGATCCGTGGTATTTAAGGAGGGACACTCAACAGCTGTAAAAAGAGTATGAAAGAGTTCCTGTCATGCGCAGCCTCAACGTTTCAAGATATGTTTGCTTTCTTAAGGAAGATGAATAATAAGTCAATGTAACCGGTGCCGATGGTCGGCCAACGAATAACAGAGAGCTTTAGATAGATAGCGAGAGATCTGTACTTTGTATTCGTCCTCGTCTTTGTGCTCACTTAATTTGTTACTTTAGATTGAAAACAACCAGTTTCGCGTCCCTTACCCTGTTTTTCCGTATTACGACCGCAATAATGCTGAGTATGGAAGGTTCACTTGGCGAAGAGGACGTCTTAGTGAGGTTTGATTAGTTGGAAGTACAAAACTCACCTCTGTAAATGTCGTTCTCACGAAGACGACTTTTCCTCAACGACGAGGTCGACAACGAATTTCCAGCCTGTGTAACATGTCACGGACTACCACGCATTCGGTTTATGACCAAGCAAACAAACTCGTACTCGTCTTCGTTCTCGTTCTCGTTCTCGGATCTGAAGCTCTCTCAAGTTTAGTTTTTTTTTCCAAAGTATGATGCATGATATCGTGTAATTAACGTAACAAACGAACCAATCTCAATGCGAGACCGGATCTGGGGTTGATATTGGTATAAATGTGCTTTCCAGCTAGTAGGTGAGTTAAGCAACGACGTGACCACAGTAACAGCAACGAAAACATCACTTAATTCAAAATTTGAATTAGGATTACTGCAACTAGTTCTCGATTACCCTAACCTGTTCAACTTAGCAAATGTGCGCGATCGATTCGGTAACTCTGTAGTAGGAAATGCTTTGAAGTTAAAAAAAAAATTGAAAAAGTGATTTACTGTCCTGTGCTCACCTTTTCCGCAGGCTTGAATTGGTCATTTCACAAAAGAAGTATACTAAAGTGTATGACACATGCACTATTGTTTTGTGGCGTTCTCGTCGCCCTGGTGTTTGCTTAAAATCATTGATGTTGAAATGAAGGAGAAAATACAAACAAAAAAACAACTGTAAACCAAGATTTACACTTCTGAAAGCCTTTACGTTAAGGTTTATTCGTTTAAAAGTGCCACATAACGGTGATATTGAAAATTACCCAAATGAGTTGTTCACCATTTAGCTTCGGCTACACTGCTGTTCCTTGTATTCTCCTACCTGTCAATATACTATAAAGAGAAATCATCTCATTCTTCACCTTCACAATAAGTCGTATTTCCTGTCCAATGTACTTGATCTGTTCCTGGTACCTTGTCACACGTCCTAGCAACCGATCCTTTCAGCTCATATCCCTTGTTACACTGCATGCGACAAACTCTTCCAAACACATTACCACACACTCCATACTCCAACTTGCCATTTGCAGGTGGCGAGAGTACTTGACATCGGAGAACTAATAAAGAAACAAAGCGAAAATCACTTTAGTGATTGCAGAACAGCACAGTACAAACGTGAAAACGTTTGTACAACTTTGATTTCCAACAGATACTAGAATTAAAGGAGAGAGCTTTTATTAGTATCAGTTGTAAAAATGTTTTTTTTTTTTCCAGCCCTAGATCTTGAAGTAATAAACTTATCTACCTTGAACGTTGACTTTCAATTGACAGAACTTCGTATTTTGCGATGGATCTACAGCAGTAAAGATCACAGTGTGACTTCCTTCAGTGAATTCGTGCGGTGACGTCACAGCCGGTGACGCAGAGACAGTAACACGATCATTGTCCGTAGCTTTGACTGGTTTCCAGGACACAATGGCTGTCGTTTTACCTCTGTCAGCAGAGACTGTTCGCGGTGACGGACAGGATTCTCCAAATGACGGTTGCTGTGTGTCTTACATAAAAAAAAGCCACAAAGAATAAGTCGTGTAATTTTGTGATTCGATTCAAACATAGTAACCATGATATCAGCGCCTAACCTCGTACCAAGATCTTGCTCGATATACCAAGCCCTGACGTTGTTGAAGTCGAGAATTCAAAATATTTGATCCGTCTTTCCGATAACCGCACCAGAAGAAACCACTAATTTAAGTACAATATTTCGTCTGCTAATATTGGGATGCTCCATTGCATTCATAAGTCTCAAGAAATTACGTTAAGCCTCCTAAATTTTTTTTAAAGTACGTGTCAATGATTTTTAAGAAATTATTTTAGTGATTCTGGAAGTTTACTGCTGTTCCACCTAATTGTGGGAACTCTGGGTACGAGATTTATTAGCGCACACATGAGCGAAAGAGCGTGGCTATATAAGGAACATCGCGCTGCGAAATCGCACTTATCGCGGCGAAAAAAAGCTGGTAAAATCAGTCACGCACGCTCTAGTAGGATTGACTGTTGACAATGTTTCTATGCCTGTCTAGACACCACTTTCGCGACAGTTTTCAAACGCCTTTACGCGCGCGGGGTAGAAAGTCCGATAAATAGTAAGTGTTCTTTTTTGCGTCTATTTGCCAAGAACGGAAGAAATCAGCTCAGTAGCCGGAGAAAAACCTCTGGGAGCAGACTAAAGAACCAACAACATACTCGACGAACGTATAACGCTGAATCTATGAATCGAAACGGATCGAGAAAAACGATTGCTCTCACCATTGCGCCAACCCTGCTGCCCCAAAAATCAATCAAAAATGAGAATAATTTAAACGAGGGTGAATTGGACCAAACTTAAATGAGGCTATGAAACTGAATCAAATGGAGGTTTACTGATAAGCAGTTGAAAAGTTATGTAAATGCTTACGGCTTACCTCGACACTGGAAGCCTGCCTGTGTCCAGTGCCCGTTGTCACAAGTAGTAGACATAGAACCTACTATCGTGTAACCTGAGTTACATTCATAAGAACATACATGTCCGTGCAAAGGTCTGGTTTTGCAAATACTAGGGGTAATGTCACCATTGTCTGGTGGAGTTAGCCTTGAGCACTCGGTTACTAAATGGAAATAGAAATGAAAAACGAAGTCCATAAGTAAAAATCAGCGCCGATAGTAACAAGCCAAGTTTGTCGTCCACAATCAGTGGCAAACGTCTTGGGACACTAACCATTTGAAGTTGGTTTTCTTTCTGAGTTTGAAAAATTTCCCCCTCCCCCCCAGAACAATGTTGCTAATAGTGAACATACATTTCCTTGTCTATTTCAACATTGATTGGGGGGAGGGGGGGACTTTTATTTTGAAGCTTTCTGTGGAATTTTGATAGTTATGCTTAGTTTCTGACGCCTGAGAGGTTTTCAGGCCCATTCTGACACTAGCGTCCCAACTACTTTTGCCACTGATCGTAGCAATATGTTAATTTCAAATGCTTTCCACTGAGGTTAAGGGTAAAGAAAACGATGCTGATGGTGATGGTGGTGTGCATGTTGATATAGATGGTGATGGTGTTGCTCATGGTCATGTAGATGGTGATGGTGATGGTCATCCTGTCATAGGTGGTGGTCATGGTGATGAGATGGTGATGGTGGTGATCAAGGTGATACAGCTGGTGATGGTGGTTGTCGTAATGACATAGGTGGTGACGGTGATGGTCATGGTGATATAGATGGCGATGGTGGTAGGTATGGTGATATAGCTGGTGGTCATAGTGACATAGGTGGTAATGGTGGTAGTCATAGTTATACAGATGGTGACGGTGGTGGTCATGGTGAAATAGATGTTGATGGTGGTGGTCACGGTGACATAGATGTTGATAGTGGTGGTCATGGTGTTATAGATGTTGATAGTGGTGGTCGTGGTGATATAGATGGTGATGGTGGTGGTCATGGTGATATAGATGTTGATGGTGGTAGTCAAGGTGATACAGATGTTTATGATGGTGGTCATGGTGATATAGATGGTGATGGTGGTGATCATGGTGATATAGATGATGATGGTGGTGGTCATGATGATACAGATGTTTATGATGGTGGTCATGGTGATATAGATGGTGATGGTGGTGGTCATGGTGATATAGATGGTGATGGTGGTAGTGGTGGTCATGGTGATACAGATGTTGATGATGGTGGTCATGGTGATATAGATGAAGATGGTGGTGGTCATGGTGATTTAGATAGAGATGGTGTTGGTGACCGTCATGTAGATGATGGTGTTTTTTTTATGTTTTTTTTAATTTTTAATTTTTTTTTTTTTTTTAATTTTTTATTTAACATAACAGAAGTTTACATTGCACAAGATACATACAACTAATGATCTGACATGCAAGCCAAAACAGGATGTAATAGGCAGCTAATCGCATACTGACATGCACGAGAATTGAGTGATTAATCAAAAAGGGTGAATAAAGTAAATTAAATCATGTAAATCATGTAAATTTCTCAACCTTGTATTTTAAATTAATCTTATTAACAAATTCAGACAAAATAATCGAGCTCTCTTTTAGCTTGTTTGAATAGATGTAATACATCATGCATAAAAAAGTATAATTAAACTTTCTTACAGCCCCATGCCCAGCAAAGCTTTGCTTGAACAAGCCAAACACTATTTCCTTAGGTTCTGGATTGAAACTAGTATTGTTTGTGGCATTAAACCACCCCACCACTTGACGAATAAAAGACGAAGTGAATTGGCAGTCAAGAAAAGTGTGGTCTATGGAATCTGATTCACCGCAATATAAGCAGTCACTTTCATTTTTAATTCCAAATCTCTTCAATTTTTTTTTGGTCACTACAATTCGGTGAGAAGTTTAAATTTAAATTCTCTTAACTTAGTTTCCTTACATGTTTTTATATGACATCTTAAAAGATTTTCCCCATGAGGCACTGTCAATTGGAAGTATTTTACTCCAACGCTGTAAGCCACCTGGATTTGACTGGTGTAGTTTAAAATTCAAGAGCCGAAAAAATCTCGACATTTTAATTTCTCTAAATTTAACACTATATTCTCATGTAGCATAAAAGATGGGGCCCCTTGGACAAAACCCTCCACGCTCGTGTTATCCATCTCTCCCACTTTTTTAGACATAAAGCTTGGTATTGCGCTTAAAACTTGATAGTACTCCAGAAAATTTGATTTACAATTATACTTCGAAAGAAATTCTTGAAAGGTAAGGTAGCGGCCTGATTCATGAAACAGATTATTA
>NW_027179682.1:255000-257500 GCF_036669935.1 Montipora foliosa | reverse complement strand
CGCGATTCCCTGACATTTGTGCAGGTGAAATGGCAGTAAGAATCGAAAGAAATTCAGACCATAACTTCGGGAACCAGCCCCAGTAGTTTTACAGTAGTTCGCCCCAAACACACACACCAGTGTCACGAATGCTGAATGGTCGGTCTTTGGAATGTTCTATGCCTATTTCAAGTCCACGATTCCCACTAATTCCAAGGCGACCAGAGAAACCTAGCAAGAATAGACTTCGCTAGCTGCTTGACATGGAACCGTTGAATATCGAGACTCATAAAGCTGTATGTACTGGATTTTTATCAGGGAGTTCAGAGACGGTGTTCGAGAAAGAGTTACGACCAACGCCAGCAGCATTAATCGATGAAAAATTCATGGCAGAAATAGAGGCCTTCCTTCCTAAAGCAAACGGAGTTCAACGAACGTTTGGAACAAAGGATGGCCGAACAGCTACATGCGGGAAGATTCAAGACTTATATTAAAGCGCCGAATAGCAAAAGATTGCCGAAGGAGTTTCGGTAGGTCACCTCACTGGTAATAACCTGAAAGTATATGCCTTAAATTTTGTATAGGATATCCTTTGTTTTTCATAACACGATTGATTGCTGATTCATTGAATTGAGATTCGCATCATACATCCCTCCCTCTGCAAGGACAGTCTTTACTTTTGCAGACGTATTCCCTTAGTAATTTCAGGTCACGTGATTAATTTAAGGCCATTTAAAACAATACCAATAATAAGGAAAGGGGTATGAATGATATGGATCTCTGCATCCCTGTGACAGCTGAAGTCTATTATACCCAGCCCCTTATTTGCCACTTAGTTTTTATATGCCTCGTTCTTCAAACAATATTGTTTCTAGAACACATTAGTGGCCCGGGTATGCTATTTAACAATTATTCCTCAAGCCTGAATGGGCTCTGAGTCAATAGAATGGGCTCTGAGTCAATAGGCCATTAGCCTCAGAGGCCATTAGGGCGTGAGGAATAATTGTTTGAGTAAAATCCAACTAGTTGGTCAAAAAAAAAATATAGAGACAAGGCATCTTTCTCTAGTTAAAGCTAGACTTTAATTGTTGTTTTGGTTTTCAAAGCCGGTGCTTTTCGCTTCTAGTGGGCTATAACACATAGCCTACTAGTAGCTCAACCAACCAGAACGCAGCATTGATAATAGACCACTAGTTGGATTTTACTAAAGTTACATATATCTTTTCACAAGCGATGTGGTGTGCAGTGGCAAGGTTTGGTGGAATACAAATTTCCTGACATGGTTACCGTATGCCTTCACTGTTGTCTCATGTCCAAGCAATTTCACACGTTTAGCATCTGAAGCCTTTTGTACCAAACTTTTCACCAAACCTTGCCACTGCACACCACATTGCTTGTGCAAGGATATACTGTAACTATTTCATATGATATGATATAAAAAGGTATTTCACTTGTTTCAGTGTACTTGTCACTTGTTTTTCCTATGACATGGTATACCCTCACTGGTGTCTCGTGACCAAACAATGTCACAAGTTTAGTACCTAAAGCCTTTTATACCAAGCCATAAAAATAATTGTAACAAATCAGAATACAGGGAAGACAGTGAAATAATAACTGGATATGCAGCCTTATTCCACCAAACCTTGCTACTGCACACCACATTGCTTGTGCAAGGCTACATGTAACTATGACAATTGGTATACAAAGCTTCTCACATGTTATTTGTCACTTGTATTTTGTTTGCATGTACATGTACAGATGTATGCGAGCCTTTACAAAAAAATCCAATTGTCTTGTCGGGTATTCTATGGTAAAGTACTCAATGCATTACTAGCATTTCTCATGGAAGATTATACAGCTACTATACATGTACATGTTGAGAGCTGGCTATCTAAATAATTATACTGTACCAACCATTTTGTGATAGAGTTGATATTGTCAATATTTTCAATTTCTCCCCATAAAACCTCAAAACCTCAAATTTTATTTGATAAGTACTTAGTCTACATGTAGTTCGTACGGTAACAACACAAAAAGGACATCCTCGAGAATTTTTATTAAAACTTTTGTTTTAATGAGCAGTTTTCTGTATGACTGCTCCACCGCTTTAATTGTATAACGTAAAACTCACAACTTCATGCTTTTAGTGCTTTGTGGCCAGGAACCCAAGAAAAAAGAGCAAATTATAGATGAAATACAAAAGTTGTTTTGAGTTGTAGCCATCAAACACTAATTCCATTTTAAAATCATGAGAAACTCAAGCCCAGTAACTATTATTGATTTTATTACATGCACAAAATGGTCAATTTGGAAAGATGGACACTTGTGGGAGGCTGTCACAGGCTTCCAGATAAGTTTGCAATTCCTTTAGAGCTTCATTATTCAGTTTCACTTACACCGGAGGATTGCTTATGAATGGCAGAGTGGTGTGTTACATCATTCATTGAAATGTACGTGTAGCTTATGCACTGATTGATTGATTGATTGATTGACTGGTGTGAATATTTTCCAGGGCCTATCT